>NC_084617.1:25101347-25141347 GCF_033978795.1 Nerophis ophidion
ATATATATACGATGCACATATGTAGATACAGTATATGTGCTTATACTGTATATGTGTTTGTATGTGTATGTTCACATTTATACATATATACATACATACATATATATGTCATATACATATATATGTATGTATATATATATATATATATATATGTATATATATATATATATGTATGTGTGTATATATATATATATATATGTATATATATATATATATATATATATATATATATATATATATATATATATATATATATGTATATATATATATATATATATATATATATATGTGTATGTATATATATATATATATATATATATATGTATATATATATATATATATATATATATATATATATATATATATATATTTATTAGGGGTGGGCAAATTAATGCGTTAATTATGAGTTAACTCATCAATTTATTAACGCCGACAATTATTTTATCGCACATTTGCGTATGTTGTTTACATGCTTTTATTTTGTTAACGCCTTTTCTTAACAAGACGGCGTCGCCTGGCGTCGAGGGGCTCTTGGTAAAGATGGCACATTTGGCAAAAATACCGGACAATTCCGCAAATTTCATGGCAGGCTTACAGCGTGGTCACTCCGGGATCACTTACGACCGCCAGACAATTCTGAATGTGGATAGATCGGGCCGTTTTGGACCGATAGACGCGTGCTTGCTAGACCGGCTAGCTAGCATGGGAATACTTTGCCGGCTACATCCAGCGGCCTGGGAAGCAGCGGAGTATATGTGTTGTCTGTATGTCTATGAATAATGCAGACGAGGCGTGTTGGCTGAGTTCTTAACGTTTGCTTTCAGAGCGTGCATATCACAACATACAAGATGCCCTCATGGCGACACAACCTATACCGGGCTACCGCGCATGCTCGTCACTCCTGTTGCATGCTGGGTAGGGTAGTTCTTTTTTTCCCTGGCTCATAACATCACACTATAGTACCATGTATATTTCAGTTTATCAAAGCACCAAGCAAACAATCGGAAAATTCCCATCATATCAATTCCTAGATATGGTCATAATTATTTTAAGTGCACTACGCAGAATAAACAGAACATTATTAATATTTCTAGTACGGATAATTTGATCAAAAATTCCCTAAAACAGCCCACTACCTATAATATAGGTTTTTTAAACATAAGATCCCTGATCCAAAAAAAATGTTTCTGCTGTTACCTCAGAAATTGCCTGTTCAGATGTTATGATTGTGGCTCAGAGATTTGTATGTAGATTATATTTATTTTCCATAACAAACAGGATAACTTAAATACCCTGGCAGTGGTAGTAATAAGCTTAAATATTTGTATTTACATTTTTAGAGTTGATTTTCATAAAATATGCTATTTAACTGCTACTGTTTAACAAGGACTGATTTAAATTGTGTTTGCACAACGAATGTTTTGGCGCTTTTGTTCATGTGGGGGAATATTCCAATAAAGGTGCACTACACAATACTTTTGAATTCATTATTGGGCTTTGTGTATACAATGCAGTTAATCGCGATTAATCAGAGAAATAGTGCGATTAACTTCGATTAAAATTTTTAATCGTTGCCCAGCCCTAATATATATATATATATATATATATATATATATATATATATATATATATATATATATATATTTGTATGTGTGTGTGTGCATGTGTATATATACGTATATACACACATATGTACAGGTATATGACATATATGTGCGTTTAGGCATGTATATGTGTATATATACACACATATATACATACATATATGTACATACATTTGTATGTATTACAATACATGCTATTTATAATAAACACGACACATTCTTTCACATTTCAGTTGACAAACTGAGCATAACCATGTGACAGACACACACACAACACACACACACATCACAAACACACACACCCCCAGCTAAAATCGATGCCATCAATGGTTCTGACATCAGCGAGCCGCGTGTCAGTCGATTGGCAGTCCGGAAAAACGTTCCAGTAGGTCAGAGGAGATGACAAAGAAAATGGAGGTCAGGTGGTCTCTGTCCTGTGAGCTGATTGGCTGATGTCTCCTGACAGGACCAACGAGCAGCTGGTGGCGTTCTTGTCCAAGCATCGTCACCTGAACTTCATCAAGTCTCACGGCCGCGACAACGCACGGTGAGACACTGTGGACACGCCCCCCTCGCTCTCATTGGCTTACGGGCTCCACTTCAGTTTCATCCGCAAACAGGGCCTGGACCGCCTCTTCCTGGAGTGCGACGCCCACATGTGGCGCCTGGGGGACCGCAAGATCCCTGAAGGCATCGCGGTGGACGGAGGCTCCGATTGGTTCCTGCTCAGCCGGGCCTTGGTGGACTACGTGGTCACCTCGGAGGACGAGCTGGTCGGCGCCACCAAGCGCTTCTACGCCTACACGCTGCTTCCTGCCGAGGTAACGTCACGGGACTGTCTTGTTGAGGTGAAAGGTCACTGAGCCGCCGCCCCTGCCATCCCTCGCAGTCCTTCTTCCACACGGTCCTGGAGAACAGCGCCCTGTGTCACACCATGGTGGACAACAACCTGAGACTCACCAACTGGAACCGCAAGCTGGGCTGCAAGTGTCAGTACAAACACATCGTGGACTGGTGCGGCTGTTCGCCCAACGACTTCAACACCGCCGACCTGCCGCGCTTCCAGGTGAGCACGGCCAATCACCTTGCTCGCCACCTGTCAGAGACACGCCCCTTCCCAAACATGCTCATCGGCCAGCTCACACTGCTTCGTCACGCTTTGACTGTGAATACATTCTCAACAGTAACACAATACCTGCAGTGCTACACAATAATAACACATCTGCACAATGATGACACAATAATAACACAACTACATTTTAATATCACAAAATCAATAAAAATCAATACAACTACATAATAACACAAAATAACACAGTTACACAATAACAACACAATAGTAACACAACTGTTTATAATATCACAATATTATTTCAACGACACAGTAATAACACAACAATAGCATAGTTACACAATAACACAATAGTATCACAACTAAACAATAATATCACAATATTAATACAACTACACAATAATAACACAACAATAACACAGCTACACAATAGTAAAACAACTAGATTTTTATATCACCATATTGATACAACTACACAATAATAAAAAAATACCACAACAACACAATAATGACACAACAATAACACATTGCAGTATAATAAAAAACAGCTACACAATAACAACACAGATACACAATTATAACACAGCTACACAATAACACAACTAAATTTTAATATCACATTATCAAGACAACTGCGCAATAATAACACAACAATACCATAGTTACACAATGATAACGCAATAGTATCACAAATAGACAATAATATCAGTAACAGTAACACAGTTACACAATAATAACACAGCTACACAAAAATAACACAACTGCATTTTAATATCACAATATCAACACAACTAAGCAATTAACACACAAAATAACACAGCTACATGATGATAACACAACTAAATGTTAATATATTACAACTACACAATAACACAATAACATAGTTACACAATAATAACACAATTGTATCACAAGTAAATAATAATATCACGATATTAATACAACTACACAATAACACAACATTAATACAGCTACACTATAATAACACAACTAGATTTTAATATCAGGATATTAATACAACTACATAACAATAACAAAACAATAGCACAACAACACAGAAGTAACACAACAATAACAGTTACACAATACTAACAAAACAGCTACACAATAACAACACAGCTACACGATAATAACACAGCTATGTTTTAGTATCACAAAAGAAACACAACAAAACAATACCCACACAAAAATAACACGGATACACAAAAGTAACAACTATAACTTAGCTGCACAATATTAATACAACTACATTTTAATATCACGATATTAATACAACTACATAATAGTAACACAACAGTAACACAGCTACACAATAATAACACAACTAGATTTTGATATCAGCTATATACAAATAACACAACAATAACATAGCTACACAATAATAACACAACTACATTGTAATTAAGTTGTTATTATGAAGCTGTTGTGTCGTTGTGTTTTAGCTGTTGTACTGTTATGTTATCATTGTGTTGTATTTAGCATACAACAATAACTCAACAGTAAAGCAAGTACACAACACAATGACACAACATTAACACACTAATACAACACAACAATAATACGATAATAACACAATGACACAACATTAATACAACAACAACACAATAGCAACATAATTACAACAATAGTCAAACAATAGTAAGACAAATACTCAGCAAAACAATACAATATGAACATGCTAACAACAGAAAAATAAGACAGTAATAACACACAGTAACACAACAATAACACAATTGCAACATGTAGATCACTTGATTCAAAAAAACAATAAAATTCCTACAGAAAATGGATGCAACAGTT
The DNA here is from genome assembly GCF_033978795.1 of Nerophis ophidion. NCBI lineage: Eukaryota > Metazoa > Chordata > Actinopteri > Syngnathiformes > Syngnathidae > Nerophis > Nerophis ophidion. The sequence goes on from NC_084617.1 coordinate 25,105,824, forward strand.
TTACAAGTTTGACATCACAACAATGCACACACACACACATTCACACGCACACACACACACACGTGTATACGTGTTACATTACAGTTGTGTAATTGATGATCACGCGTTCCTGTGGTCACAGCTCCAGCAGTAGAAGAAAAATTGTGTTTGTACTTTGGGCGTTTGCTTCTGGATATTTCTGTCCCCCGTGTGGCGTCTGTAATAAGTTGGTCTTTGTGGGCGGGGCTAAAATAACTTGGACTAATTATTACCTCGTGAAGCTGATGTATTTTTAAACCCCTTATTATCCCCACCAGCCACAAGGGGCACTCTACAGCCTCATCTAGTCTCTTTGTGTCGTCTCATTGTGTTGTCTCATCCTGTTGTCTCATTGTGTTGTCTGATTGTGTTGTCTCATCCTGTTGTCTCATCGTGTTGTCTGATTGTGTTGTCTCATCCTGTTGTCTCATCGTGTTGTCTGATTGTGTTGTCTCATCCTGTTGTCTCATCGTGTTGTCTCATTGTGTTGTCTCATTTTATCGTCTCATCCTGTTGTCTCATTGTGTTGTCTCATTGTGTGGCCTCATTGTATTGTCTTGTGTGTTTTCTCATCGTGTTGTCTCATCGTGTTGTCTCATTGTGTGGTGTCATTGTATTGTCTCATCCTGTGGTCTCATTGTGTTGTCTCATTGTGTTGTCTCTTGTGTTTTCTCATTGTGCTATCTCATTGTGTTGTCTCATTGTATTGTCTCATTGTGTTGTATCATTGTGTGGTCTCATTGTGTTATCTCATTGTATTGTCTAATTGTGTATTTCCTTTGTGTGATCTCATTGTGTTATCTTGTGTTTTCATAGTATTGTCTCACTGTGCGGTCTCATTGTGTAGTCTCATTGTGTGGTCTCGTGTTTTCTCATTGTATTGTCTCATTGTGTGGTCTTATTGTGTTGTCTTATTGTATTGTGTTGTCTCATTGTGTGGTCTCATTGTGCTCTCTTGTGTGTTCTCATTGTATTGTCTCATTGTGTGGTCTTATTGTGTTGTCTTATTGTATTGTGTTGTCTCATTGTGTGGTCTAATTGTGTTGTCTCATTGTGTTGTCTCGTGTTTTCTCATTGTATTGTTTCATTGTGTGGTCTCATTGTATTGTCTCATTGTGTGGTGTCATTGTATTGTCTCATTGTGTGGTGTCATTGTATTGTCTCTTTGTGTTGTCTCATCATGCCGTCTCATTGTGAAGTTTCATCGGTTATCTTATTGTGTTGTCTCATTGCGTGATCTCATTGTGTTGTCTCATCCTGTTGTCTCATTGTGTTATCTCATTCTGTTGTCTCATCCTGTTGTCTCATTGTGTTATCTCATTCTGTTGTCTCGTGTTGTTGACATGCAGCTGACGCGTTGTTGTTTTGTTAACATCTTGTTGTTGAGTTGTTCACATGGTTTTGAAATGTTGTTGACGTGCCGGCATGTTATTGATGTGTTTTTGACATGTTGTTGACGTTTTGTTGACGTGTAATTGACATGTTGACGGTTTGACGTGTAATTGACATGTTGTTGATGTGTTATTTTTGTTGTTAACGTGTTGTTGATGAGTTATTGACATGTTAATCAATCAATCAATCAATGTTTACTTATATAGCCCTAAATCACTAGTGTCTCAAAGGGCTGACATGTGTTGTTGACATTTTGTTGATGTGTTGTTGAAATATTGTTGACATGTTGGTGATGTGTTGACATTTTGTTGACATGTAATTGACGTGTTGTTGACATGCTGTTGACATCTTGTTATGTACATGTTGTTGACATGCTGTTGACATCTTGTTGTGTTGTTGACATCTTGTTGAAGTGTTGTTGTGTTGTTGACATATTGTTGACATGTTATTGATGTGGCCTTGAAATATTGTTGACGTGTTGTTGATGTGTTGTTGATGTGTTGTTGACATGTTGTTGACTTGTTGTTGAGGTGGTGTTGACCTGTTGACAGCTTGTTGACTTATTGGTGACGTGTTGTTGACAAGTGTTGACGTGTTGACATGTTATTGATGTGTTGTTAATGTTGGTGTCATGTTATTTGTGTTATTGACATGTTGTTAATGTGCTGTTTATGTGTTAACATGTTATTGATGTGTTGTTGACATGTGTTGAAGTGTTGTTGATGTGTGTTGAAATCTTATTTATGTGTTGTTGATGTGTTGTTGACATGTTATTTTCTTGTTGTTGGCATGTTGTTGACGTGTTATTGACATCTTGTTGACATGTTGATGTGTTGTTGAAATATTGTTGACATGTTGGTGATGTGTTGACATTTTGTTGACGTGTAATTGACATGTTATTGACATCTTGTTGTGTACATGTTGTTGACATGCTGTTGACATCTTGTTGATGTGTTGTTGACATCTTGTTGATGTGTTGTTGACATCTTGTTGAAGTGTTGTGTTGTTGACATCTTGTTGACATCTTATTGATGTGTTGTTGATGTGTTGTTGACATGTTGTTGACTTGTTGACAGCTTGTTGACTTATTGGTGACGTGTTGTTGACAAATGTTGACGTGTTGGCATGTTATTGATGTGTTGGTAATGTTGTTGACATGTTATTTGTGTTACTGACATGTTGTTAATGTGTTGTTAACATGTTATTGATGTTTTGTTGACATTATTGATGTGTTGTTGACATGTGTTGGTGTGTTGACATCTTATTTATGTGTTGTTGTGTTGTTGACATGTTATTTACTTGTTGTTGACATGTTGTTGATGTGTGTTGACATGTTGTTGATGTGTTATTGACATGTTGTTGACTTGTTGTTGATGTGTGTTGACATGTTGTTGACGTGTTATTGACATGTTGTTAACATGTTGTTGATGTGTGTTGACATGTTGTTGACGTGTTATTGACATGTTGTTGACATGTGTTGACATGTTGTTGATGTGTTATTGACATGTTGACATGTTTTTGATGTGTGTTGACATGTTTTTGACGTGTTGTTGACATGTTGTTGATGTGTGTTGACATGTTGGTGACGTGTTGTTGACATGTTGTTGTGTATTGACATGTTGTGTATTGACATGTTGTTGATGTGTGTTGACATGTTGTTGACGTGTTGTTGACATGTTGTTGATCTGTGTTGACATGTTTTGACGTGTTGTTGACATGTTGTTAACATGTTATTAACATGTTGTTGACATGTTGATGTGTGTTGACATGTTTTTGACGTGTCATTGACATGTTGTCAACATGTTGTTGATGTGTGTTGACATGTTGACGTGTTACTGACATGTTGACATGTTGTTGATGTGTGTTGACATGTTTTTGACGTGTTGTTGATGTGTTATTGACATGTTGATGACATGTTAATGTGTGTTGACATGTTGTTGATGTGTTACTGACATGTTCTTAAAATGTTGTTGAAGTGTGTTGACATGTTGTTGATGTGTTCTTGACATGTTGTTGATGTGTTTTGACATGTTGTTGACATGTTATTGACATGTTGTTGATGTGTGTTGACATGTTTTTGACGTGTTGTTGAAATGTTGTTGACATGTATGTTGACATGTTGTTGACGTGTTATTGACATGTTGTTGATGTGTGTTGACATGTTGTTGACGTGTTACTGACATGTTCTTGACATGTTGTTGATGTGTGTTGACATGTTGTTGATGTGTGTTGACATGTTCTTGACATGTTGTCAATGTGTGTTGACATGTTTTTGACGTGTTGTTGAAATGTTGTTGACATGTTGTTGACGTGTTACTGACATGTTCTTGACTTGTTGTTGATGTGTGTTGACATGTTGTTGATGTGTTACTGACATGTTCTTGACATGTTGTTGATGTGTGTTGACATGTTGTTGACGTGTTATTGACATGTTGTTGATGTGTGTTGACATGTTCTTGACATGTTGTCAATGTGTGTTGACATGTTTTTGACGTGTTGTTGAAATGTTGTTGACATGTTGTTGATGTGTGTTGACATGTTATTGACGTGTTATTGACATGTTGTTGATGTGTGTTAACATGTTGTTGATGTGTGTTGACATGTTGTTGACGTGTCATTCAGCAGGCATCCAGGCCCACCTTCTTCGCCAGGAAGTTTGAGGCCAGCGTGAACCAGGACGTCATCAACCAGCTGGACGCTCAGCTGTTTGGCGAATACGCGGCGGGCACGCCGGGCCTCACCGCCTACTGGGAGAACGTCTACGAGCGAGAGACGGACGGCGTCGCCGGCGCGTCGGACGCGGCAATCAGTCACTACCACAGCTTCGCCCGCATGGGCCTGAGCCGCGCCGCCCGCTCGCTGCAAGGTCGACCCAGCGACAACAGTTGCAGGTACAACCGGCATGGCCGCCACAGGGGTGAAAGGTCATCAGGTGTTCTCTGCTTGTGTTGAGTATTACTGTAACAAAACTATCTGCAAGTGTGTGTTGCAATTTGTGCGTCTGTCATCCAATTCACAAGGGTGTACTAATTTGTGTGTCTAATTCCAATAAGTGTGTGCGTGTAATCAGAGCCGCGTGTGCGTGTTTTAATTTGTGTGTGCGGACACAAAAATTAGTACATGCACGTGAATTGGATTACAGACGCACAAATAATAACACTTTCATAGAAATGTTCCACCTGAGTGAAGCGTGTTTGTGTTTACTAAACATGACGATAGCTTGGAGCCACGCACAATCAGCTCTCAGTCCGAGTGTGTGTTTGAGTTGGACCCCTTGTAAGGTACAAGAAGGTTCTTGTTAGTATTGGGGTGTGTGTGTGCGTGTGTGTGTGTGTGCGTGTGGTTTAGTCGGACCCCTCAGAAGGTACAAGAAGGTTCTTGTTAGCAATGGGGTGGGTACCATTAGTGTGTGTGTGTGTGTGTGTGTGTGTGTGTGTGTGTGTGTGTGTGTGTGTGTTTGCATGCACATGTTCTTGTATGTCTGCCCTTCTTGAGACATCAACAAGGAAAAGTACCTTCCATATGAGGTGTGAACAAGTTAGGACATAAATCATAATCCCAGTACGGAAAACCATTGCATCTAATAGAGAGCCAAACACTAGAGTCCGTGAACATTGCTCCAAAGTCAGGATTTTTTTTGTTGATTTAATGTGCATACAAAAGTAAACATTCACAGGTGCAAAGGCAGCAATATTTGATCAACCAAGACTGCAGCTAATGAAGGAGTGCCCTATTCATCCCTTAAAGCAGTGGTTCTCAAATGGGGGTACGCGTACCCCTGGGGGTACTTGAAGGTATGCCTAGGGGTACGTGAGATTTTTTTAAAATATTCTAAAAATAGCAACAATTCAAAAATCTCTTATAAATATATTCATTGAATAATACTTCAACAAAATATGAATGTAAGTTCATAAACTGAAAAACAAATGCAACAATGCGATATTCAGTGTTGACAGCTAGATTTTTTGTGGACATGTTCCATAAATATTGATGTTAAAGATTTATTTTTTTGTGGAGAAATGTTTAGAATTAAGTTCATGAATCCAGATGGATCTCTATTACAATCCCCAAAGAGAGCACTTTAAGTTGATGATTACTTCTACATGTAGAAATCTTTATTTGTAATTGAATCACTTGTTTATTTTTCAACACGTTTTTAGTTATTTTTATATCTTTTTTTCCAAATAGTTCAAGAAAGACCACTACAAATGAGCAATATTTTGCACTGCTATACAATTTAATAAATCAGAAACTAATGACATAGTGCTGTATTTTACTTCTTTATCGTTTTTTTTCAACCAAAGATGCTTTGCTCTGATTAGGGGGAAATTGAATTAAAAAAATGTTCACGGGGGTACCATCCATCCATCCATTTTCTACCGCTTATTCCCTTTCGGGGTCGCGGGGGGCGCTGGCGCCTATCTCAGCTACAATCGGGCGGAAGGCGGGGTACACCCTGGACAAGTCGCCACCTCATTGCAGGGCCAACACAGATAGACAGAAAACATTCACATTCACACACTAGGGCCAATTTAGTGTTGCCAATCAACCTATCCCCAGGTGCATGTCTTTGGAAGTGGGAGGAAGCCGGAGTACCCGGAGGGAACCCACGCATTCACAGGGAGAACATGCAAACTCCACACAGAAAGATCCTGAGCCTGGATTTGAACCCAGGACTGCAGGAACTTCGTATTGTGAGGCAGACGCACTAACCCCTCTCCCACCGTGAAGCCCTCACAGGGGGTACAACACTGAAAAAAGGTTGAGAACCACTGCCCTAAAGAACCCGCCAGGTGAACAGCTGATTTTACGACTTCTGGTGCTGACGTAAGACAACCCGCGTTCCATATGTGACCAGAGGATGAACAAATACACTACGGTAATAAGACTATAGTGATCATTAACAGTTAGCTTCTACAGCTGGGGTGTCCACCTGTGGTCCGTGACTCGTTTGTCATCGGCATTAAGTACATTACTAAAAACAAATAATAGAGATCTCATTAGAACTCCTGGTGGTGAAATCTAACAAAATGAGTGTGGTCCCAAAAAGGAGGGATTTTTCAAATTGATTGTGTGTCGGTTTTAAAAGTGCTCCCTCTCTGGCCAACATGTTTAATAACAAGTGTGTGTAAGAAATTGAAATGCGCCCCCTTTGGCCAAAATTAATTAAATAAATATATAAATATATATTTATACCGAGACTTATTGTAATAACTTGAAGTAAATAATGAAGATTAAAAACCAATTACAAACAAAAAATAAATAAAAAATTAACTTTTTCTCACAATGTGTCAACTTTTTCCTCATATTTCTGTTTTTGTAATATTGCAATTATTACTTTTTTTTATGTTAAAAATATTACTTTTTAATGCAAAATGGTGACATTTGTCATACAAAATTCTGACTGTTATCACAATATTGGCATTTTTTTGTTGTTGTTCTTGTAAAATAGTGACATTTTTGGAGTAAAATGATGACTTTTGTCATCATTTTGCCGGGTAAAATTCCGATTATCATTACAATATTGCCAACATTTTAAAGTTTTTTCATAAAAACTGTTACTTTTGTCGAGTAAATTTACGACTATTTTTCATAAAATTGCCAAACTGTTAAGCTTTTCTTGTACATCTGTCACTGTTATTGAGTACAACTCCAGCTTTTTGGGGCGGCGTAGCTCGGTTGGTAGAGCGGCCGTGCCAGCAACTTCAGGGTTCCAGGTTCGATTCCTGCTTCCGCCATCCTAGTCACTGCCGTTGTGTCCTTGGGCAAGACACTTTACCCACCTGCTCCCAGTGCCACCCACACTGGTTTAAATGTAACTTAGATATTGGGTTTCACTATGTAAAGCGCTTCGAGTCACTCGAGAAAAGCGCTATATAAATATAATTCACTTCACTTCTCATAATATTTCACAAATGTTCAGTTTTTCTTGTAAAATTTTGACTTGCGTTGAGTAAAATGATGACTCTAATTACAATACTGCCAAAAGTAAGATTTTCTTGTGAAATCTTGACCTATTCCAACTAATTTTTCACAACAAGCTTTTTTATATTCGCAAAGTATGAATGTATTATTAATTTTGTAAATACACATCTTTATATATCTAGAAAAGAGTGGTCCTAAAGAGGTAGGCTTTTTTTTAGCGGTCTCAAGAAGGTAAGAAATACAAGAGTGGGTGTGTGTGCGTGTGTGTGTGTGCGTGTGCGTGCGCAGGCGTTAAATAAAGACATGGTTTGGGCGCAGCTGTAAAAATGATTTCCAAGTGTGTGTTTTAGGTACGAGCCCAGCGGCCACCCGCTCTCGGTCCACATGTACTTCCTGTCGGACCGCTTCCAAGGTTACTTGCTGCGTCACGCGGCTTTGAATCGAGCGTCTGCCCAGCTGGAAGACTTGGAGACCTTGGTGACCCCCAGAGATCACTTCACCCTGGCCAGCCCCCCTCAGTCCATCAACAGACTGCAGCACGTCCAGGTCTCACACACACTCACACACACACACGCACACATACACACAGGTAACAATATATTGGGTGTTGCCCAGGTGGGGACGGACTGGGACCCAAAGGAGCGTCTCTTCAGGAACCGGGGGGGTCTGCTGGGCCCCCAGGACGAGCTGGTGGCGGTGCAGCGCTGGACCCGAGGCCCAGGCAACCTGACGGCCACGGTGGTGTGGATCGACCCCACCAACGTGATCGCCGCCACCTACGACATCCACGTGGACGCCTCCGCCGAGGTCACGCACTACCGACCCCCCCTGACGGCGCCGCTGCGTCCGGGCGTGTGGACCCTGAGGGTCCTGAACCACTGGAACCTGCTGGGCCAGACCAGCTTCATCGTGGCCCCGCTGGAGTTCTACCACCAGCAGCCAATAAAACAAGGTGAGCGCTGGAACCGGAACCAGTCCATACTCTCCCTGGTGCTGACAGTGTTGTTTCTTTTTGTGGCGGCTATCTTTGACCCACCCCCCAGAGGAGGCGTTGCGTCTTCACGGCGGCCCGGCCAAGAACTCCTACATGGAGCAGAGCTTCCACGGCCTCAACCCGGTCCTCAGACTGCCCGTCAGCCTGGGCGCCGTGGAGGAGGCGGAGGCCAACGCCGGGCTGACGGGGGCCGGGTTACGGCGCTGGCTGGACCGCCTGCTGGAGGCCTACTGGTCGGCAGCGGACGTCTGTTCCACGGGCCCCAGCGCGTGTCCCATCATGCAACGCTGCCGCCTGACCACGTGGAGCTCGCACAGTCCGGACCCCAAGTCAGAACTGGGCCCGGCCCGGCAGGACGGACGCATCAGGTAGCAGACGCACCTGGAAGACGCCCACCTTTTTATTTATTTCTTATTTAACACGCCCCTCCCGTCAATGTGTGTCACTTTAAAAGCATTTTATTTCGAAAATTTCTGTCGTGAAACGTTTTATTGTGTGAAGCTGACAGGAACAATGAAACAGTCTGTTCCTCAAAGTAAAAGTTAAATGGCGCCGCTTAGTGGCGAGATGCCAGAATTGCTCCTGCTCTTCTGTTCCAATTGAGACGCTGGCCGGGATTCGAACTCACGCCATCTGTTTTCCTCACTATACTTGACACAGACTGATAACTTATCAATCAACCTATTTATTGATCCCATTGCGTTGACTTTGTAGGTATTGATGAAGTATTTATTGTCCAATTCGACTAACGATACTGCCTTAACGTGAAATTCATTAGCATAATGAAGGTCACGTCAAAGTACATGTGAATGAAAGATCAACACTGTGATATTTAATTCATAGGAAGATTTTAAAATGTGTTTTAAGTTTTGTGCTTGATTTAACTTTATTTCACATTTGTCACGTGACAGTCACGTGACTTTCCAAGCTTCATGTAAGCTAGCTCTTTTGTATTTAATTAATTTATTGTTATACTTGAATAGTGTGTCACTTATTAAAATTACATTGTTCTTATTGTATTTCCATAGAAAAAAAGCTACCAGCATTAAAATTGTGATGGAAAGAGTGACGAATTTGCCACGATCGTAAAAATACACACACAAAAATACTACACTTGTAGTACACTGAAGTGTCCAGAATACATTTATCGTGATTGGTGGAACAAATCTTTCACATTAATTCTATAAAAAAATATGGCGAATGTCCTCTTGATTTAGTGTGGAGGTCAGTTTGTGTCCTTTTGACCAACGTTTTTTTTTTTTTGACAGTGTTTTTTTTTCTTTTTTTTACATCAAAATATGTTGACAATTTCATTCAATTGAAAATTGCGAGTAAAATGGGTGTGTTTAAAAAATTCTGTTTTTTTAAAGTCCAGTGTTTTAAATCTCAGTATATGAAAATTTGGTGCAGAAATATTCGTCGCTGCAAGACTTTCTGTAAAAAAAAAAACTTCACGTGACTGCACATTTTTGGCCCCATTGGCTGATTCTTAATTAACCAGAAGTTGTGAAGCAAAGAATGTTTCTGCACTTGATTAATAAACAGCTGTGTGAATGTTCTGTTGCCAGCTAAATTGTTCATACATTAAAGGCAATTTGTGCTTACTAAAACTCAAATTATTACTAAAATCTTGGAAAATGGTTACATGTAGAAAAGCCCTTAAAATAGCATCCTAATTGAGGAATTTAAGTTGTTCTGGAGTAGTTTTATTTTTTTTTTACATGTAAATATATTTAATCTAATTTGTATTGTCTCTTATATTTATGTTTACTTTATATATATATTGTGTAAGTATTTTATTTAATCTGATTTATTATGTAAATTGCTCAACCTGTTATAAATTATTGAAAAAATGTTGAGTTGTATTGTGTTGGAAGTGCCTCAATGTGTTTGTATATGTATGTTTTGTTTAATAAAAAATACATACATAGTTGTAAAAAAACTGATTAATTTTGAAATATTTAAATACACCCCCACGGGACAAGCGGTAGAAAATGGATGGATGGATGGATGGATACATTTTACTCATTAATTTTTCCTCAATTAAGTTGTCAGCATAATTTGATGTAAAAAAAAAAAAATGCAAAAATGTGTTAATAAAAAAAACTTTGTAAATAAGACACAAATTAAATTGCATATTGTATCCACTATTTTAAAATGAATCTGAATTGTTAGTTGCCGCAAATCGAGACCGATTCATTTTAAGAAGTGTTTATTTCATCCATTTATTTAAAATGGATTTGAATTGTTAGTTGCCACAAATCAAGACCGATTCATTTTGAGAAGTGTTTATTTAATTTTTTTCTCCAGAGGTCCAGAATGTGCAACTTTTGTCACCATGAAGACATGTTTTTACTTGTTTTCCTGTAAAATGTTATTCTATGGTTCTAACGGTGCCTTTGAACGACAACGTTTTGGAATAAAAATCTTTCACACCTTGTTTTAAAGAAAATGTATTTATTTAAGAAAATAACAACTTATTTACATGCGACAGGAAGTGATGTCATGTACGTGGCTCCGCCCCCCCTCACTTCTTGGACAACTTGGCCTGTTTGTTCTTGGGAGGTGCCCACTTCAAGCTCATGGTGTCCACTGTGGACCAGAGGGGACAACAAGTGGCGTGAGACCAGTGGGGGGGAGTGGTGTGTGTGCGTGTGTGTGTGTGTGTGTGTGTGTGTGTGTGTGTGTGTGTGTGTGTGTGTGTGGCATAGCAAGCCACGCCCACTCACCTGTGATAGGCGGTTTCTTGTACTGGGCGCTCTTGAGGTGCTCCTCCACCAGTTTGGGCGTGACGCAGATGACGTGCTGACCTTTCCAGTACTTGACCATGTTGAGCGACTGTAGCGTGCTGATGATGTCGCTCTGCGTGATGCTGGTCATCTGGCTGGGGGGGAGGGGCCCACGTCAAGCGCGTCAAGTGCTCGAGTGTGCGTGCGTACCTGAGGTCTTTGATGGAGAGCGTTCCTCGGAAATCTCGTAGGATCTCCAGAAGAACCCAGGACCAGTAGCTTCTGTAACTCAGCTTGCCCAGATCTGACAGGGGCTTCTCGGGGGAACCCACCGCACTCTCAAGCTTTGACAGCTCATAGCCTACACACACACACGCACACACACACACGCACACACACACGCACGCACAGTGTGACAATCAGTGTGACGTGGCGATGTAAGCTAACAGGCGTCACGCTCACTGAAGGCGATGAGGAACTTCCCGTAGCCTCGGCGTTGGTAAGGCGGCAGCGTGAGAATACACGCCACGTTGTTCCCGTCTGGAGACTCTTTCTCCTGCAACACGACCAGCGGTGCTTTAGTTCCCGGCCGGACACCACCCTCCCACTCACGCACACACACACGTCCTCCATGATGGACATCTTACTTTGGAGAAGTAGCCAACGATGTGTGCTCCTTGTTTGTTGACCTCTGTTAGGATGTAGAAGATGAAGGGCTCCACGTCAAAGTACAGAGTCTTGTGGTCCAGGAAGAGCTTGGCCAGCAGACACAAGTTCTGACAGTAGATCTGCTCGGTGATGACACAGCACACTGATCACGCTCATTGATCTGTTATTGATCTATTATTGGTGCAGTCTGTGTGATGAACTCACCTTGTGGTCACGTCCATCCACTTCATACACGGAGATGTTGCTTCTCCTGTAGATCTCTTTGCCTGGAGGCTGATTCCACTGGCAGTGGGACTACACACACACACACACACACACACACACACACACACACACACACACACACACACACACACACACACACACACACACACACACACACACAGGTCAAGGGTGAATGATCAGAAATACTACATTCTACAAGTGGCTGCATTCTACATGTATATTCTACATGTACAACTACATTCTACATGTATATTCTACACGTACAATTCCATTCTTCGTGTACCTCTACATCAGGGGTGTCAAACTCATTTTAGATCGGGGGCCACATGGAGAAAAATCTACTCCCAAGTGGGCCAGACTGGTAAAATCCCTGCACGATAACTTAAAAATAAAGATACCTTCAGATTGTTTTCTGTGTTTAAAAATAGAAGAAGCACATTCTGAAAATGTACAAATCATAATGTTGTTTTTTACACTTACATGTTGCGGTTAATAGTATTCTATCTTTATTTGTTGTTATTTATATTTTCTGACTGAATGATGTGATAATGTTCATCAGTCAACTCAATGGTGTTCATTTTCAATCAATCAAGATAAAAAAATATCAAAATCAAATTACAGTTTGTCGTGTATGTAGTTTGATTATTTTCCACGATTGATGTACTAACATCATGTGGTTTATTTTGTGCATATGTACCATCATCCAGATACAAAGAATTGCTATTGCAACATCCAGTAGACACATGTAGAAGAGCTGTTTCTTTCATTCAAAAATTTTAGGTTAATTTGTATACTTAGCAAACTCATCCCGCGGGCCGGATAAAACCCGTTTGTGGGCCTGATCCGGCCAGCGGGCCGTACATTTGACACCCCTGCTCGACATTCTACGTGTGTATTCTACACGTACAACTACATTCTACTTGCATGTCTACATTCAACATGTACAACTTCTCAATTCTACGTGTACACATCTACATTCTATGTGAACTACTATATTCTACATGTATAGTCTACATTCTACATGTACAACTACATTTTACGTGTACGTCTACATTCTACGTGTACAACTACATTTTAAGTGTACAACGTCTACAATCTGTGTACAACTACATTTTACGTGTACGTCTACATTCTACGTGTACAACTACATTTTACGAGTACAATGTCTACAATCTATGTGTACAACTACATTCTATGTGTACAACAGCTACATTCTGTGTACAACAGTTTTATTCTATGTGTACTACTACATTCTGCATGTACGTCTATAATGTACAAGTACGTCTCCATTGTACATGTACTACTACATTCTGTGTGTAAAACGTCTACGTTGTACATGCACTACTACATTCTAGATATACTACTACATTGTACGTGTACAACGTCTAAATCGTATGTGTACTACCCCATTCTACGTGTACTATTACATTTTAAATGTAGTACCCCATTTTAGGTGTACTACTACATTCTAGGTGAACTACTACATTGTAGGTGTACTACCACATTTTAGGTGTACTACCCCATTTTAGGTGTACTACCCCATTTTAGGTGTACTACTACATTCTAGGTGTACTACTACATTGTAAGTGTACTACCACATTTTAGATGTACTACTACATTCTAGGTGTACTACTACATTGTAGGTGTACTACCACATTTTAGGTGTACTACCACATTTTAGGTGTACTACTACATTCTAGGTGTACTACTACATTCTAGGTGTGCTACCCCATTCTAGGTAAAATACCACAATCTAGGTGCACTACCACATTCTAGGTGTACTACCACATTCTATGTGTATTACCCCATTCTAGGTGTACTATTACATTCTAGTTGTCCTACTACATTGTACGTGTAGGACTACATTCTAATTGTCCTACTGTATTCTAGGTGTTAGAGATGCGCGGTTTGCGGTCTCATCCGAGGAGTCCGCGGATAAACCGCGGGTCGGGCGGTTGACATGACGAAAAAACAGATTTTAATTAGATTCGGGCGGGTGGCGGTTGAACCATCCGGAAATATTTGATATACATGGTTCTGCGGTCGGTATTCTTTGCCATTCAAAGTGCCATTTAAGACCCGTGTCATGAAGCGAAGTAGACAATAAAAAACGCTATTATTCTCCTGAATGACTGCCGGTAGTCACCCAGATAATAAGTATTAGGGCGTGCTATGACGTAAATAAATAAATAAATGGGTTGTACTTGTATAGCGCTTTTCTACCTTCAAGGTACTCAAAGCGCTTTGACATTACTTCCACATTTACCCATTCACACACACATTCACACACTGATGGAGGGAGCTGCCATGCAAGGCGCCAACCAGCACCCATCAGGAGCAAGGGTGAAGTGTCTTGCTCAGGACACAACGGACGTGACGAGGTTGGTACTGGGTGGGATTTGAACCAGGGACCCTCGGGTTGCGCACGGCCACTCTCCCACTGCGCCACGCCGTCCCGTAATTGACTTTGTCGCCTTCTACAACATGTACGATCTGCTTGTCAGTCCAGCATCATGTTGTGTGTGGCTTCCGCAGCAACACGCACACAACTGCAAGGCATACTGGGTGACACAGAGTACACTAATGGTTGTGATATAAACAATTTTAACACTCTTAGTAATATGCGCCACGCTGAGATGGGCGCCAGTGCCCCCCGCCACCCCAGGGGGGAATGGGCGGTAGAAAATGGATGGATGGATGGATGGGTGTGAAGCCACACCAATTAAGAACGACAAACACATTTCGGGAGAACATCCTCACAGTAACGCAACATAAATGCAACACAACAAATACCCATAATCCTTTGTATTCATGATACTCCTGACTATTTTATACACCCCGCTAGCAGCAACCCCCCGTGCGTCGGTAAGGTGGGCGGGGTTGGGGGCGCAGGGGTGTATAATATATTCAGGAAGTGTCATGAATACAAAGGAGTATGGGTATTTGTTGTGTTGCGTTACTGTGAGGATGTTCTCCCGAAATGTGTTTGTCAATCTTGTTGGGTGTGGCTTCACAGCGTGGCGCATTATAGTAAGTGTTAAAGTTGTTAATATCACAACCATCAGTTTACTCTGTGACATCCAGTATGCCTTTCAATCTTGAACGTGTAATTGCGGAAGCTGCACACAACATGATGCCGGACCAACAATCGGTCCGTACATGTTGTTGAAGGTGTCTAAGGCAATGGCTTCAGAGCACGCCCATATTCTTGTCATCAGGATGAACGCTATTGGATGGTCGCGGGAGCATCAGCGGCTCCAATAGTCTTCATTACTCTGTGAAACAGGTCTAAATAGCTCGGTGAGTGGTAAAGGCGGACAACCTCTGATGTATTTCAGCGGGCGGTTGGCGGGCGGGTACGGTCCTGATAAAATGTTGGTTCGGGTGGACGGCGGTTGGATGACGGTTGATATAATTGCCTATCCGCCCATCTCTACTAGGTGTACTACTACAATCTAGGTGTAGTACCACATTCTAGGTGTACTATTATATTCTAGGTGTACTACCACATTGTAGGTGTACTACCCCATTCTAAGTGTACTACTACATTATATGTGTACAACGTCTGCATTGAATGTGTACAACTACATTCTCGGTGTACTCCCACATTCTAGGTGTACTACCACATTGTACGAGTACAACATCTACATTGTATGTGTACTACCCCATTCTAGATGCAGAATTACATTCCAGTTGTCCTACTACATTTTACGTGTACAACTACATTCTAGATGTCCTACTAAATTGTACATGTACTACTACTACATTCTAGGTGTACTAAAACATTCTAGGTGCACTACTACATTCTATGTGTACTACCCCATTCTAGGTGTACTACTACATTTTACGTGTACAAAGTCTACAGAGAATGTGTACAACTACAATCTAGGTGTACTTCCACATTCCAGGTGTACTCCCACATTCTAAGTATACTACAAAATTATATGTGTACAGGGTGTGCAGTGTGTGTGCACTACTGACCAGGTGGTGTCTGAAGGTCTTCTCGTACTTCATGTACTTCAGGCAGTACTCGCAGATCCAAAGTTTGGGCTGCTTGCCGTAGTCTTCGGGGAACGGCGAGAAGTACCAAGCGTCGATTTCAAAGTTTCCGATCTGGATCTTGTCCACGTATTTGACTTTGGTGATCTGTGGAAGAAACGGGGGCGTGACGAGGAGGCACGTGACATCAAAGCACACCACGCCGGCGCTTACCGCCTCGTGTTCCTTCTCCAGTGCGGCCGTGGTCGGGTCCATTTCGGCGTACGTCTGCGTGGACAAAATGTGGGTTCAGACGCCGCCGCCAAGCCGAGCGAGCCCCCACGGGTCAGCAAGCACACCCCCACGCACCTTCTGCACGTGGTTGATCTCGTCATGTTTGCGTTTTTGGTTGCGCGTGATTTTGCGCTCCGGTTGTTCTCCGAGGTCGCCCACGCCGCCGATCTCCACGCTCTTCCTCACAGCGTCCTTCACCGTCTTGGTGAGCGCCAGGCGAGCTTTGCCTACCCACTCGTCCAGACGTCTGTTGACTGAAGTTATCACATGAGCACCACAACCGAAGTGTGTGTGCGTGCGCGTGTATTTGTGAGACTTACATCCCACGTAGTGCACGTAGAACTCCTCTCTTCCTTCCTGCTCATTGAGTCGGGACTGAATGACTTCGGCCGCATCTGCCACAAAAACGTGACTTTAATAACATCCCAGCAGATCATAACAATGTCAGCAAACACGCAAACACGTGTCCTGGCGGTTGACTCAATCAAACCGGAAGTGCTATGATCTTCTGATGACCCCATGATGTCATTGCTTGATCTTGTCTGGTTTTCGGAACCAGTTGGAATTAGCTGACAGTGATTAAGTGACCGGCGTGTCACTACGCGGTTAGTCCACGCATGTGCCAAGATTGCATCACTTCCTGTCAACTTGTTTTACGGCAGTTATGCTTATGACCGTAACCATGCTCTTCTTTTTTATTCACTTAAAAGGCCTACTGAAACCCACTACTACCGACCACGCAGTCTGATAGTTTATATATCAATGATGAAATCTTAACATTGCAACACATGCCAATACGGCCGGTTTTGTTTACTAAATTACAATTTTAAATTTCCCACGGAGTTTCTTGTTGAAAACGTCGCAGAATGTTACACAGTGTTGCTGAATCTTTTGCAATTTGTTCAATTAATAATGGAGACATCTAATAAGAATGCTGTTTGTGGAAAGCGGTGGATTGCAGCTGCCTTTAGCACCGAAACGCAGCCGGTGTTTCTTTGTTTGTTGTGAAGCTTTAACACGGAGCGGTCAAGCAAACATGTTTCTCTACGCCAACCAGCAAGTTTTTGGATGGGAAAATTGTGATATTAAGTCGGCTCTTACCAGAGACTTCAGTGGATTATGGGACCTCCTCCTGTAGCTGTCAAAAAGGCAGCTGTGATCTTGGCTCCTCGGCTTCTCTCAGAGACACTGGCGTTCACCGCAGCCATCCGACTTTCAGGTATGACAGTAGAATCTCACTAAAATACTAATAACACATTAAGCAGATAAGGGATTTTCCAGAAATATCCTAGTAAATGTGTCTAATTACATCTGAAACGCACCCACTGCCGCCGCCCAGAGCCGTTGCTTTTTCTTTGTTTGTTTTTTAGTGCCTCACTCTAACTTTCCTCTTCCACAAATCTTTCATCCTCGCTCAAAATTAATAGGGAAATCATCGCTTTCTCGGTCCGAATAGCTCTTGCTGCTGGAGGCTATGATTATAAACAATGTGAGGATGT
Source organism: Nerophis ophidion (assembly GCF_033978795.1). Classification (NCBI taxonomy): domain Eukaryota; kingdom Metazoa; phylum Chordata; class Actinopteri; order Syngnathiformes; family Syngnathidae; genus Nerophis; species Nerophis ophidion. Next base: position 25,123,547 of record NC_084617.1, read on the forward strand.
CAGGAGCCCTACAACCCGTGACGTCACGCGCACATCGTCTGCTACTTCCGGTAAAGGCAAGGCCTTTTTATTAGCGACCAAAAGTTGTGAACTTTATCGGCAATATTCTCTACTAAATCCTTTCAGCAAAAATATGGCAATATCTCGACATGATCAAGTATGACACATAGAATAGACCTGCTGTCCCCATTTAAATAAGACAATCTCATTTCAGTAGGCCTTTAAAAAGCAATGTAATATAAAATAATACATACAAAAAAACGTAATTTAAGAATACACTTTAATTCTTTATTTGAATCAAATACTTCAATTTACATTTTTGTCAGGCAGCAGATATTTATATTAAGTGTCTTGTTTTCTACAAAAAAAGTACATTTAATAGAGAAATTACGTAATGAGTCAGTGGCACCCCTGTGCGTCATTTATTGCAATGGCAGACGAGTGAAAATGATTTGAATTGTGACGATAATTCAACCAGATTTTTTTTTTCATCCTTTATTATTGTCCTATTTTACTACTACGTAAACTATCCGTTTTACACAAAATACGAATGAATATCACAGCACGTGAAGTCGCAAAAAGTCCTGGCGCATGCGTGGAACGATTTGGTTTTCCGGGATGGCGTAAACATAAATACGCTGCAACGTATCAGCGGGCCCGCCATATTGGATGTGGCAAATATACTACGTAAACTAACGTAAGTAAATAGGCCGCCTTTAAATATTTTCTTTACACAAATGGGTATGAAAAACAACTTGTGCAACTTTTGCCAAAGACACATAGGTATTAGGACTATAAACTGGTTGGTGGTAGCTTTTTCTCCATTGCCCCATCCAATATGGCGTCTACGTAAATATGTCTGTGAATATGAGCACACGTCAGAAACGGTTACCGCCGCATGCTACCATGCTAGCAGGGAACAACTTACGCCATGTTTTGTCGGCGCGTTGACACAAATAAGTGCCTCCAATTTCTACCGACACTTCTTGTTCCCTGCCGAGTAGCCCGGTTCGGTCCGGCGTGAGCTGACTAATGGAGCCTCCCGCTTCTCGAACATGAGCGTCCGCCTCGTCGTCCTCTCCGCCGCTGCCGTTCGACGAGCAGGCAGTCGGAATGCGAGCGTCCACATCTCCGCCATCGTTGTCCGCCTGAGTCGCGTCCAGATCCGCGTCCATGGTCGTTTCTGAACCCGTCTTTGCTGGGTTACGTTCCCGCCAGCCGTCCGCGCACTACGCTTCAAAACAAACGCGCACGCCCGCCTTCACAACAAAGCGCCAATATGGCATACAGGACGCCTGTTTACGTCATCACGCACGGACCCGCCCTTCGACGGACCGCGCTTACCTTTCAAATCAAAATAACTATAATAAGCATCAATGAGAGAGATTGAAACCAAATTCTTTTTCCAGAGATTTTAATAAATGAATGTGTTTTTGTGTGCTCATCTCTGAACCTGCTGTGGCCTTTGGTCATAGCCCCTCCTCCCTGTCCCCCACCCACTGCTGACAGGGAGCGCCTCCTCTCGATGCTCTGGGGTCCCAGTGGTGGTGTTGCGGGGGACCCCTCCTCCTGCCACGCTGGCCCCCCCCACCTGCAGAACATTTCAGGCCGCGACTTCCTGCCTGACGATACACGAAGTGGGTCATTTTTGGTTCACGCGTCTCCCGGAACTCCGTGCGTCCCTCAGTGTTGGCGCCCGGTGACCCCTCGGAGGTGTGCGAGGACAGGCTGAGTCCGTCCATGTGTTCTGCTAGAGCCGCGCCTCTGGCGTGATGCGGCTTGGGCCCGCCGCCTCGCCTCAGACCCCTGCCGCGGCTGTGGCGCCTGTGGGCGTGAGCGCCTCGGCATTGCGTCGCCGTGGGAATGAAGTGTCGCGATGGCAGAGGACCCTCCTGCGGGGCAAAGGCTGGTGCTGGGTCCTGGATGGCGTCTTCATCAACAGGTGGCGCCTGCGAAACACAACAAACATCCCAGCTGATGCCGCTTTGGGGTCACGTGATGCACTCACCTCGTTAGTGTGGATGAGGAAACGGTTGGATTCCATCTCGGGATCGATGACCCCGCCTCTCCTCCGTTGTCTCTCCAGAACCTTTTGAAGCTCTCGCCACTTTTGTTGAAAACTGGACTCGAGGCCGGCGCCGTCCAACTGGAGGACGAGAAGGCGCGGTAAAGCTGACCGCCTCCCGCTTGCAGACATGTGCCTTACCTCGGGCAGCAGGGGTGCGGCGCTGGCCAGCAGGTGATCCAGGTCATAGGCCAAAGGCTCGCGGCAAACGGGACACACCACTGTCAGCTCCTAGTGGAATACGTCACGCGGCTCGTTAGAAGGCCCGGCTGGACTCTCATGACGGAGCGCAGCCGGTAATGTGTGACCTGATGGCGTGTTGCCGTCTTGTCCTCTGCCAGTTCCTTTTCTCGGAGGCGGAGCTCCTTCTCCGAGTGGCTGGCGTAGCGGCCCAGGCAGTGCGAGTGGAAGTAGTGGTAGCAGCAGGTTTTGGTGAATGTCTCCCCCTCCTGGACACATTCAGAATGGTTTGTTCTAATTCATCCATCCATCCATTTCCTACCGCTTGTCCTTTTAGGTAGGTAGGTCTGTATTGTCATTGCAACAAGTACAACAAAACTTTGTTTTCAGCACAAACCTGTTCAAGATTAGACAAACAAACAGTGTACAGGGTTACAGAACAAGAACGCTGATGGGTCGCCATAAGGCGTAAAAGATGGGAAAAAGGTAAACGCTGGGGAAGGATGAGTAAAAAAAATACAATCCAGACTGGGCTCCTAAGGGGGCCCAGTTCGGAGTGAGAAAAAACCTCCATAGCAAAACACATATACATATTACAACATACATCTCGAGATATCTAGCAACATAGGGAAGGTAGTTCAAGGTCATGGTGGTAGGCCACAGCTATCAGGCGCTGACCATCCATTCATCACCCCTACGGGATTGCGTCGAGGGCGTTGGATTGGGGGACAGGAGGGTGTCTGTGTGGCGTTTATTTTTTTTTGTGGATGTGTGTGTGTGTGTGTTTGTGTGTGTGTATAAGCCCGTAGTGTGTCTCTGTTCCGCGGCCCTGTATGTATTTGCAGTCGCTAGTCCAAAGTTCACAACAACAAGTGTGTGTCCATGAGAGACAAAAAAGGGAGTTTGTTGTGTCTTCCGGCAGTGATCTTCGGGATAGTCTCAAAGCCAGGGAAAAAAAATCTAAGCTAAAATGATTTCTATGCGAGTGAAAATAAAATGTGCTTTTCACTCTAAAATTGTCTATGACTGGTCCTCAAAAACTAGGATGCGGGGGGTGCTGGAGCCTATCTCGGCTGCATTTCGGCGGTAATTCAGTGATTCTTAAATTGTAATACTGGCTCTATCTAGTGGTACGCCAAAGAATCACTTAATTATTGTGTTTATTTTCTTATATTCACACAGTGTTACTGTTCAAACTGTAATTTTACAGTGGCCAAAAATATTAATTATACTTGGTAAATTAAAACTTGGTGTTGATACTTGTAGAGAAGTTTTTTCTCAAAAAGGTTCATTATGTCTTCTCATTCATATACTTTTTTAATGTGCTTTTAGTCAGACAGGATTTTTGGTATACTAGTTGGATTTTTGGACTAAAAATTATAGTAAACTTTAAAAGATTTATTAGAAAGATTTTTATTATAAAATATTTTCGGTAATTATTTTTTACCTAAAAATATAATTTAAAAAAATGTCAAATATTCTATATAAATATTTAATATTTTAATTACTTTCAGGCAAAATTCAAGCTAGTATACAAAAAATATTGTCTACCGAAAAGCAAAAATTAAAAGTAAACAATTTTATTGTCAGCATTATTGTGAGACCAAATTAACCGCTGATGAAATAATAATGCATGCATACCCTTTCAAATGCAATAAACTTCTATTTCTCGAACATTTGTACATTGTAATTGTAATTTAAACTCTTTGATATCCAAAACAAACAAATAAAACAAATAAAATATATTCTGTCAGCAAAATTTTGCACTTAAAAAATAAATCATAGCAGAAGCATTAAAATAGGTTCGTTTTTTGTTGAGGGGGTGGGGGACCCTCAAATAAACGCAAACCAAACAATAAATAAAATCTTTAAATGAATTTATTGTGACCAAAATGATCACGGTTAATATTGAATGTGCTCAAAATGTACTTATGCACATACTAATATATTTTGACCAGTTTCCCCTTGACACTGTGGCGTTTAAAAAATCGATCCCTTTGTGCAAAGATTGCACATTTGTTTATGTTTAATGTGAATACTGTATGTTAGTAGTTTAGACAGAAATGTTTACACAAGTTTAGTTAGGAAGACATTAATGTCTCTTGTTTTCATGTTAGCTTTTAAGCTCGCTTGCAAGAGTTTATTTTCATTCATTGTTTGTACAATTTACTTAGCGAACATCGGCTCAGGTCTAGTACGAGCACTGCACGATTACCTTGAAGCTGTAGAGGCAGATGACACAGTTTCCATGAGGTATGTTGCTTTCAGTCAGGATTTCTTTGGCTTTCTGAGGAACAAATTATTGGAAATAAAACACGACTTCACATCTTGTTTGAGGTGGAAACGAGTGAAGGCTGTGACCTCGATCAGCTGATACAAGACAGGCGAGCCGACGCACGACTCTGCTTCCATCTGCAGACATTTGTGTACACTGAAAGAAGAAAAACAAAAACATGGCGTCAGTTGACGGCGGCGGAAGAAGTACATCTTTGGAAGGCTCACCTGCGCAGCTTGTTGTCCGACAGACCCCGCGGGTTGTGGATGGAAATGTGCGGAGACGAGCACGGATACTGGGGCACACACAACACAGGAAGTTAACGTGCAACATCCAGACTGCCGGAACTCAGGTGCTCCCAGGCGTTACCTGCTGTAAGGTAATCAAAAAGGTCAACCAACGAACGAGATTTCTCTACAGAATCTCCTCTCTGGTCAACAAAAGCACTTTGAAGATTCTAGCGGGAACTCCCGTTCAACCCTTTTTCGATTACGCTTGCACCTCCTGGTACCCTAGCACAGTGGTTCTCAACCTTTTTTCAGTGATGTACCCCCTGTCAACATTTTTTTAATTCAAGTACCTCCTAAACAGAGCAAAGAATTTTTGGTTGAAAAAAAGACATAAAGAAGTTAAATACAGCACTATGTCATCAGTTTCTGATTTATTAAATTGTATAACAGTGCAAAATATTGCTCATTTGTAGTGGTCTTTCTTGAACTATTTGGAAAAAAACATATAAAAATAACAAAAAACTTGTTGAAAAATAAACAAGCGATTAAATTATAAATGAAGATTTCTACACATAGAAGTAATCATCAACTTAAAGTGCCCTCTCTGGGGATTGTACAAACCTCGTTTCCATATGAGTTGGGAAATTGTGTTAGATGTAAATATAAACAGAATACAATGATTTGCAAATCATTTTCAACCCATATTCAGTTGAATATGCTACCAAGACAACATATTTGATGTCCAAACTGATAAACATTTTTTTTTTTGCAAATAATCATTAACTTTAAAATTTGATGCCAGCAACACGTGACAAAGAAGTTGAGAAAGGTGGCAATAAATACTGATAAAGTTGAGCAATGCTCATCTAACACTTATATGGAACATCCCACAGGTGTGCAGGCTAATTGGGAACAGTTGGGTACCATGATTGGGTATAAAAGCAGCGTCCATGAAATCCTAAGTAATTCACAAACAAGGATGGGGTGAGGGTCACCACTTTGTAAGCAAATTGTCGAACAGTTTTAGAACAACATTTCTCAACTAGCTATTGCAAGGAATTTAGGGATTTTACCATCTACGGTCCGTAAAATCATCAAAAAGTTCAGAGAATCTGGAGAAATCACTGCACGTAAGCGATGATATTACGGACTTTTGATCCCTCAAGCGGTACTGCATCAAAAACCAACATCAGTGTGTAAAGGATATCACCACATGGGCTCTGGAACACCTCATAAAACCACTGTCAGTAACTACAGTTGTTCGCTACATCTGTAAGTGCAAGTACATCTGTAAGTGCAAGTTAAAACTCTACTATGAAAAGCCAAACCCATTCATCAACAATATCCTGAAACGCCGCCGGCTTGGCTGGGCCCGAGCTCTCCTAAGATGGACTGATGCAAAGTGGAAAGGTGTTTTGTGGTCTGAGGAGTCTACATTTCAAATTATATTTGGAAACAGAGGACATGGTGTCCTCCAGAACAAAGAGGAAAATAACCATTCGATTGTTATAGGCGCAAAGTTCAAAAGCCAACATCTGTAATGGTATGGGGGTGTATTAGTGCCCAAGGTATGGGTAACTTACACATCTGTGAAGGCACCATTAATGCTGAAAGGTACATACAGGTTATGGAGCAACATATGTTGTCATCCAGGCGACGTTATCATGGACGCTCCAGCTTATTTCAGCAAGACAAGTGTTACAACAGTGTGGCTTCGTAAAAAAAGAGTGGATACGTTCCTGGGCCGCCTGCAGTCCAGACCTGTCTCCCATCGAAAATGTGTGGCGCATTATGAAGCGTAAAATACGACAGCGGTGACCCCGGACTGTTAAACGACTGAAGCTCTACATAAAACAAGGATGGGAAAAAATTCCACTTTCAAAGCTTTAACAATTAGTTTCTTCAGTTCCCAAACGTTTATTGAGTGTTGTTCAAAGAAAAGGTGATGTAACACAGTGGGGAACATGCCCTTTTCCAACTACTTTGGCACGTATTGCAGCCATGAAATTCTAAGTTAATTTTTATTTGCAAAAAAAAAAAAAAGTTTGAGTTTAAACATTTTTGTAGTGCATTCAATTGAATATGGGTTGAAAAGGATTTGCAAATCCTTGTATTCCGTTTATATTTACATCTAACACAATTTCCCAAGTCATATGGAAACGGGGTTTGTAATAGAGATCCATTTGGATTCATGAACTTAATTCTAAACATTTCTCCACAAAAAAAGAAATCTTTATTATCAATATTTATGGAACATGTCCACAAAAAATCTAGCTGTCAACACTGAATATTGCATTGTTGCATTTCTTTTCACAGTTTATGAACTTACATTCTTATTTTGTTGAAGTATTATTCAATAAATATATTTATGAAAGGATTATTGAAGTGTTGCTATTTGTAGAATATTTAAAAAAATCTCACGTACCCCATGGCATACCTTCAAGTACCCCCAGGGGTACGCGTACCCCTATTTGAGAAGCACTTCCCTAGCACTTTCAAAACCCTCAAATCTAGACTCCAAACACCCCAGAACAAGTTGGTCAGGTTACTTTTAGACCCCCCACCCCAGATCACACCTAACTCCTACCCACTTCTCCAAAGTGGGCTGGCTCAGGGTGGAGGACAGAGTAAAACAACTTGCACTGAGCCTAGTCTATAAAATTTGCTACACCTCCCTGATACCGAAGTACATGTCAAACTACTTCCTTAACTTGTAATGACTGCCATAACCACAACACCATGGGGAACACCACAAACCACGTTAAACCCAGATTCCGATCTAACAAAGGTCTTTACTCATTCTCCTTCTTTGCCACATCAATATGGAATGCATTCCCAATAGGTGTTAAAAAAAGTGCATCTCTATCCTCCTTCAAAACCGCACTTAAAGGACGGCGTGGCGCGGTGGTAGAGTGGCCGTGCGCAACCCGAGGGTCCTTGGTTCAATCCCCACCTAGTATCAACATCGTCACGTCCGTTGTGTCCTGAGCAAGACACTTCACCCTTGCTCCTGATGGGTGCTGGTTAGCGCCTTGCATGGCAGCTCCCGCCATCAGTGTGTGAATGTGTGTGTGAATGGGTAAATGTGGAAGTAGAGTCAAAGCGCTTTGAGTACCTTGAAGGTAGAAAAGCGCTATAAAGGTACAACCTATTTATAATTTATAAAGAACACCTCCAGGCAACTTCAACCCTTGACTAACACCCTCCCCCCTCCACATCCCACCTCCCCGGATTGTAAATAATCAAATGTACAGTATATACTTGTTCTTATGCTTTCTGAACTCACTATGTTCACTGCTCGCTGTAAATATCCTACCAAGTCAGATCTACACTGTTTCAATGTCCATTTCTCTGATGATGCAATTGTTGATGACTGAAGTGCTGATATCAACCAAACCTAATACCCCCCCCCCCCACCCCCCGATTGTAAATAATGTAAATAATTCAATGTATATACTCTGATGATTAACTTGTTTGATGACTGTATTATGCTGATAGTATATATTTGTACCATGAATTGATTTACGTGGACTTTGACTTAAACAGGTTGAAAAACGTATTCGGGTGTTACCATTTAGTGGTCAATTGTACGGAATATCTACTGTACTGAGCAATCTACTAATAAAAGTTTCAATCAATCAATCAAAACCTGCTGGTCCAGGGTCAACTTCAGGGTGAGTCGGACAAACTGGGAGCCGGAATCCTCGGCTGTGGACGGATACAGAACCAGGCTGACCTCCCAGGCCCTGCAATCCCAACGCACGTGTGTTAAGGCATATTTGTAAACATATCAAATAAACACGTGACATGATGACGCCATCACCCATCCTGTGTCCTGGTGACCTGCAGGTCCTCCAAGTAGATGGACTGCAGAACTTCTATCTCACACTGCACACTGGAGGAGGAAGTCAACATCATTCATACTTTACACTTACGGCTCATTAATGGCTTCACATGTGAAGGATAATATTTTTATGTTTCAAGCTGTCAGACCGCCGAGGCTAACTTTAGCTCATATTAGCTAAACGTGGCTACTTAGCACCGCCGGGAGCGGGTTTGACACAATGGGACGATACGGTGTTCGACTGCCACTAAATGGCAGCAATTTAAAAGGAGACCATTGAGACAAGTTGTCTACTAACTTACTCGCTGTCCATCGCCATGATTGTTGTCCACAGAACGCCGCTAGTGCTAGTTCTTCTTCTGTGCTTCAAACAATTACGTCATTTTGGCAGAACCGCCCTCTAGTGTATACGAGAGGGAGTAACACATTCCTGGAAGTCATCAAGCAACAAAACCCACTTTTGATTCATTGAAACTTTTATTAGTAGATTGCACAGTTCAGTACATATTCCGTACAATTGACCACTGAATGGTAAATGGACCACGACACGCTTGTCCCTTTTTTGGGTCGCAGGGGTGCTGGAGCCTATCTCAGCTGCATTCGGGCGGAAGGCGGTTTACACCCTGGACAAGTCACCACCTCATCACAGGGCCAACACAGATAGACAGACAACATTCACACTCACATTCACACACTAGGGTCAATTTAGTGTCCCCAATCCCCAGGGGTATGTCTTTGGAGCATGTGTAATTAAAGGCCTACTGAAAAGAGATTTTCTTATTCAAACAGGGATAGCAGGTCCATTCTATGTGTCATACGTGATAATTTCGCGGTATTGCCATATTTTTGCTGAAAGGATTTAGTAGAGAACTTCGACGATAAAGTTCGCAACTTTTGGTCGCTAATAGAAAAGCCCTGCCTTTACCGGAAGTCGCAGACGATGACGTCACCCGTTGAGGGCTCCTCACATCCTCACATTGTTTTTAATGGGAGCCTCCAACAAAAACAGCTATTTGGACCGAGAAAATGACAATTTCCCCATTAATTTGAGCAAGGATGAAAGATTTGTGTTTGAGGATATTGATAGCGACGGACTAGAAAGAAAAAAAAAATCAAGTTAAAAAAAAAATTTCTCACCGAAAACTGCTGGTGGACATTTGGTCAGGATCCATGTTTGCTTGACCGCTCTGATCCATAGGAAAGCTTCACCTCCGGGAATTTTAAACATGGAATCACCGCGTGTTTGTGTGGCTAAAGGCTAAAGCTTCCCAACTCCATCTTTCTACTTTGACTTCTCCATTATTAACTGAACAATTTGCAAAAGTTTCAGCAACACAGATCTCCAAAATACTGTGTAATTATGCGGTTAAAGAGGACGACTTTTAGCTGTGTGTGTGCGCAGCGCTCATATTTCCTTACAGTCCGTGACGTCACGCGTACACGTCTTTATTCCGCGACGTTTTCAACAAGAAACGCCCGGGAAATTTAAAATTGCAATTTGGTAAACTAAAAAGCCATTTGTTGCAATGTTAATATTTCATCATTGATAAATAAACTATCAGACTGCGTGGTCGGTAGTAGTGGGTTTCAGTAGGCCTTTAAATTATGGAATGGATTAAGTAAAAGCATCTCAAGTACCTCGAAGTCTTGTTCATGAGTGAGGGAAGAGTGGATCAGGAGAACGACAGGCGGATCGGTGGGGCGTCTTCAGTAATGCAGACGGTGTATCGATCCATTGTGGTGAAGAAGGAGCTGAGCCGGAAGGCAAAGCTCTCAATTTACCTGTCAATTTACGTTCCCATCCTCACCCATGGTCATGAGCTTTGGGTTATGACCGAAAGGACAAGATCACGGGTACAACTGGCCGAAATGAGATTCCTCCGCCGGGTTGCAAGGCATCTCTTCATGATAGGGTGAGAAGCTCTTTCATCTGGGAGGAGCTCAAAGTAAAGCCGCTTTTACTCCACATCGAGAGGAGCCAGATGAGGTGGCTCGGGCATCTGGGCAGGATGCCACCCGAACGCCTCCCTAGGGAGGTGTTTCAGGCACGTCCGACCGGTAAGAGGCCACGGGGAAGACCCAGGACCAGGGGCGTCACTAGACCTAATACTGTACTGGGGCACAAATAATTCATGTGATCGTGCAAAGCGCGCAAGAAAAAACATTTTTAGCACTTATGTATCATAAAAAATAAATAAATAGTGCTTTAAACTATGAAGTCATATCAGACTATGTTTTATGGATATTTGATTAACCACCTGAAATTAACTAATGCATTTGACCTACTTGTGCACTTTTTTACTCCAGACTTCTAAACTGCTACTGGTAAAAGCAAAAAGGAAGAGCAATGAATCTTTTTGAAATATATATTGCAGTAATCATCTGCAAATTTAACATCTACAAAAGTAAAACAAGAAATAAAGCACCCCTACATCTCTGGGTTCTTTTATGTTATTTAATTTCCATTTATGGCAATGTGGCTAATCCTATTTCAGATACTATAAAATATAACCAAAACAATAAAGCCACAGTAGTAGAATAAATGAACAACTGTTGTGTGTCTGTTCAGGGAATCATTTTCTGAGAAGTAAACTGTAACGTCTCGTTTTCATTTTTGCAAAGTGGCCAATCACTCTGGACAGACATGGAAATATTACAGTAACTGTTATACAGTTGAGCAGTGGTTCCCAACTGGTGGGTCGTGACATAAAAGTGGATTGTGTGTCATTTTCAGTAAGTCGCAGTCGGATGTGTGCGTGGAAAAAAAAAAAGTTTAGGGAGAAAAAAATCAAATTGTGGCAACAAAACCAGATATTTTTAGCCATTTTTCTAGTGACTATTAGTGAGTATTTTTGCAAAAGGCAAACCGACTAACAAGTTGGAGGAGGACTCAGGACAGACATGGAAGTATATTTTTTTAAATCTAAATGGGGCAACAAAACCCGATATTTTCAGCCATCTTTCTGAAAACAAATACAGAAATGTTACAATTTTTTTCTGGAAACAAAACCAGATGCTTTAGCTGTAGCCATTTTTCTGGTGAAAAAACAAGATTATTTTAGTCAAAGTCACACCGATTAACAAGACAAGTCTACTGTGCTATTTTTCTGTGAAATAAACTTGAATGATTTAAAAATTTGGCTCACGACTTGATGATATGGAAAATGTTTTTCTTCCTGAAGATAAACCATTTGAGAAGCACTCAACTCACACATGCTTACTCCAAATCATCATTGATGCAGAACCAGCAGACAATAACCAACATTATGTTTCATGTTCATTGGAAATTCCCCCGACAGCTCGTACAGCAAATGAATATGTTTGTCTTGATACAAGGAATAACGTTAGCTAACTTAGCATCAACTTAAGACAATGATGTTGCCTAGCTAGCTAGGACTTCACTTACATCTCTCATTCCTGCTGCTTCTTTTCTGCTGCGGGCGAATAACTTTCTGATATCCATCTAGGAGTTACAGTTTGAGTCAATTCAAAATCAAAATAATGTAATAAACAAATTGTTGTTGGCTAACGTTACCTACCTCACGCAGTGATTCTCACCCCCCCCCCCCCCACACACACACACACTCTCTCTCTCTCTCTCTCTCTCTCTCTCTCTCTCTCTCTCTTTCTCTCTCTCTCTCTCTCAACTGAAGTCTCGATCCACACGTAAATAAATTACCATATTAATTAGCCATGTGCTCATTGTTAGTGGATTGAATACAGTAGCAATCAATTACCATACTAAGTAGTATGTGCACTGTTGTCTATGTTATGTAGACTTAAAACTCTGAAGCATTTTTTTTTATTGGTGAATTTTTTACTGGGGCACTGCAGATCAACAGTGGGGCACTTGCCCCAGTGAAATCTGTCTGGCAACGCCCCTGCCCAGGACACGTTGGGAAGATTATGTCTCCCGGCTGGCCTCGGAATGCCTCGGAATCCCCCGGGAGGAGCTGGACGAAGTGTCTGGGGAGAGGGAAGTCTGGGCTTCCCTGCTTAGGCTGCTGCCCCCGCGACCCAACCTCAGATAAGCGGAAGAAGATGGATAGATGGATGGATGAATGAATTAAGTAAAGAAATCGAACATTGTACTAATAAGATCTAATTTAAGAAACTGTAAGAAGAACCGTGATAAACATTCTGAACGTATTGATAATTGTATTTATCTCACCATATGAAATACAACGTATTCACTAAGTATTAAAAATAAACTCAAACAACTGCATCTCCAACAGTCTTTGACATTAGTGGAGGGCAATGCGAGTGTTACCTTTATGGCCGCTGGGTGGCAGCATTGTGTCACCATCACTGCGACGTCAGGCAAAAAGTAAACGAAGAAGAAGAACAAAAATGAGCAGCGCTAAAGTGCTACAGCAAAACATTTTAGTGTCCCTTTATATTTCCGTTTACAAATATTTATAGGAATATCCAGTATATTCTGTATTGTTGTTGCTAACGCGTAAAAAAAATGAATGAAATTGTGATGGAAAGCGAACCTCAGTTTGGAGTCGCCGAAGCTTGGGACAACGTCACAGCAGCTCTGGTCGGTATTTAAGATAATCTTGTTCAAATCAACATTTGAACTCTTTAAACATAAATATGACTTGTGTTGTTTACTTGAGGAAAATAAGACCCTAATCCTGACTCTGTTCTGGTCTGGATCAGATGTGTCCTGGCAGGACGGTGGACCAGAATCTGTCAAATTCCCTAGTTGTGTTGGTCGGGCAAGGTCTGGGTCAGCTGCTGGCCAGCTGGTTACTGGAGACGCTGCAGATGCGTCTGTCGTCTTCCGTGGTTCCGGAGTTCTGGTCTGGATTCAGGCAGGTGGAGAACGAGCTGGAGGAGAGAGGTCGGGCCTGGGTTCTCCTCACCGCGTTCCGGACTCTCCTGGACCGTCTCCAGCCGTTTTTGGGCAAGTTATCCAAGTAGAGTGAGATGGCGAATATGTTGAAAGTTTGACATTGATTCTTGTACTTGTTCTTCTAGTTGGCTTGGACAGGCTCGGAACGTGGCAGGATGAGGGCCGTGACGGACTGTGTGGACCGGGACCCGGGACCCTCCCGGAGCGGGCCTATACCATCATCAGGGGTCTCCTCCTCTTCCCCCCGTCACGGGTTCTCCAGGATCGAGTGCTGGAGTTCTACAGCAGGACCTTCTCTGTGTATATGAAGCAGGAGGGGCAGGGCGGGGCCGTGGGCGCCGAAGCTCCAGATGCAGGCTCCTGCCCTGGCTGTGCGGTCCCAAATGAGGAGTGCTGGTGCGAGGAGGCCCTCAAACAACTGCATGAGCTCAGCCACATTCTGTGAGTTAAACAGTCGCTGTTTGTGCCTCTTGAACGTGCGCCACATGATCCATCAAATGTGCGCGAAGGTCCAAGATGGAGCTGCTGGAGTGGGTCAGCTCGGACGCCGTCACTTCCATCCTGCACAGACTCATCGAGCGCTGGATGGAGCAGCACTGCAGGGGCGAGTACGAGCGCTCCTTCCTGCTCGACTTTCAGGAGGTAGCACTCTGGTCTTCATTTTGACAGCAGATTTTCATTTAGCTTTAGTCATAGGCTTTTGTTTTAGTCTACTTTTAGTCGACAAAATCTATTTAGGTGTAGTCATCTAAAATGATTTACCGTATTTCCTTGAATTGCTACAGGGCATATAGCATGCGCCTGCCTTGAATTACTGCTGGGTCAAACTCGCTTCCCAAAATAATTAGCGCATGCTTAGTATTACCGCCGGGTCAAACTTGTGACGTCACAAGTGACACTTCCCCTGTCATCATTTTCAAAATGGAGGAGGCTGATTTCAATACCGATAATTTGAAATCGCATGAAGGGAAGTAGATTAAGAGCTATTCCGTAGGATTTAAGGTCCAAGCTTACATCACACTCAAATTTTTATTGCATACCTTTGGTAAGTGCCGGAGTGAGAAAAGGTTCTAAAATAATTAGCGCATGCTTACTTTTACCGCATGCCTTTAGTAAACGCAGGAGTGAAAAGAGGTTTTAAATTAATTAGCGCTCCGGCTGCAATTCAAGAAAATATGATAGTTTTAGTTTAGTTTTAGTCATCAATCAATCAATCAATGTTCATTTATATAGCCCTAAATCACTAGTGTCTCAAAGGGCTGCACAAACCACAACACAAATCACTACGACAGGGCAAGTAAAACTCACACCCAGTGGGACGTCGGTGACAATGATGACTATGAGAACCTTGGAGAGGACCACATATGTGGGCAACCCATCTAAATTACTTTAGTTTTAGTCATCTACAAACCCCGTTTCCATATGAGTTGGGAAATTTTGTTACATGTAAATATAAACGGAATAAAATTATTTGCAAATCCTTTTCAACCAATATTCAATTGAATGTACTACAAAGACAAGATGTTGATGTTCAAACTCATAAACTTTTAATTTTTTTTTGCAAATAATATTTACCATAGAATTTCATGGCTGCAACACGTGCCAAAGTAGTTGGCAAAGGACATGTTCACCACTGTGTTACATCACCTTTTCTTTTAACAACACTCAATAAATGTTTGGGAACTGAGGAAACTAATTGTTGAAGCTTTGAAAGTGGAAATCTTTCCCATCCTTGTTTTATGTAGAGCTTCAGTCGTTCAACAGTCCGGGGTCTCCACTGTTATATTTTACGCTT
Source organism: Nerophis ophidion (assembly GCF_033978795.1). NCBI lineage: Eukaryota > Metazoa > Chordata > Actinopteri > Syngnathiformes > Syngnathidae > Nerophis > Nerophis ophidion. The sequence goes on from NC_084617.1 coordinate 25,138,797, forward strand.
CATAATGCGCCACACATTTTCGATGGGAGACAGATCCGGACTGCAGGCGGGCCAGGAAAGTACCCGCACTCTTTTTCTATGAAGCCACGCTGTTGTAACACTTGTCTTGCTGAAATAAGCTGGGGCGTCCATGATAACGTTGCTTGGATGACAACATATGTTGCTCCATAACCTGTATGGACCTTTCGGCATTAATGGTGCCTTCACAGATGTGTACGTTACCCATGGCTTGGGTACTAATGTTGACGTCTTGGCCACTGGCCTGTTCAAATACAGCAAACAGTGATAGAAATCTAGAATATATGTACACACATATATATATATATATATATATATATATATATATATATATATATATATATATATATATATATATATATATATATATATATATATATATATACATACATATATATATATATATATATATATTAGGGGTGTGGGGAAAAATCGATTCGAATACAATGTGAGATTCGGAATCGATTCTCATTTTTAAAAAATCGATAAAAATTTTTTGTGACTTTAAAAAAAAAAAAAAAAATGTATCAATCCAACAAACCACTACACAGCAATACCCTAACAATGCAATCCAATTCCAAAACCAAACCTGACCCAGCAACACTCAGAACTGCAATAAACAAAGCAATTGAGGAGACACAAACACGACACAGAACAAACCAAAAGTAGTGAAACAAAAATGAATATTATCAACAACAGTATCAATATTAGTTATAATTTCAGCATAGCAGTGATTAAAAATCCCTCATTGACATTATCATTAGACATTTATAAAAATTAAAAAAAAGAACAATAGTGTCACAGTGGCTTACACTTGCATCGCTTCTCATAAGCTTGACAACACTCTGTGTCCAATATTTTCACAAAGATAAAATAAGTCATATTTTTGGTTCGTTTAATAGTTAAAACATTTTTACATTATTGCAATCAGTTGATAAAACATTGTCCTTTACAATTGTAAAAGCTTTTTTTTTTTAAATCTACTACTCTTCTTGCATGTCAGCAGACTGGGGTAGATCCTGCTGAAATCCTATGTATTGAATGAATACAGAATCGTTTTGATTCGGAAAAAATATCGTTTTTAAATCGAATCGAATCAAAACGAAAAAATCAATATATTATCGAATCACGACCCCAAGAATCGATATTGATCGAATCGTGGGACACCCAAAGATTTGCAGTCCTATATATATATATATATATATATATATATATATATATATATATGAGGTGGCGACTTGTCCAGGGTTTACCCCGCCTTCCGCCTGATTGTAGCTGAGATAGGCACCAGCGCCCCCAAAGGGAATAAGCGGTAGAAAATGGATGGATATATATGTGTGTGTGTGTGTCTGTGTTTGTGTGTGTGTGTGTGTGTGTGTGTGTGTGTGTGTGTGTGTGTGTGTGTGTGTGTGTGTGTGTGTGTGTGTGTGTGTGTGTGTGTGTGTGTGTGTGTGTGTGTTTTCATATATATATATTTATAGATGTTCATCCCTCCAGGTCTGTTTCACTATTGAAGCGTCAGACGCTTCAATAAACTCCCCCAAAGAACAACATTTTTGTCTTGTTTTTATTCATTGACTAAGTAGTCAGTTAATTTGGTTATTATTTTAGTCAACGTGCATTTGTTTTGATTAGTTATCCTACTTAAGTCAGGGGAAAATAGGTTGTTGACGATACCTTAGACAAAGATTTTTAGTCAACAAAAAAACAAAGTAGCGCTCGCATCTTGCAAGCCCTTCAGGAGCTCTTCTTCACACGTCCACTCTCCGTGCGCAGTGGCTGGAGCTGGTGGTGGGCTGGCTAGGCCGTGTCTTCGCCAGCCACATCCAGGGTGCGGCGTCTTCCAGCTCGGTGCTGAAGCAGTGGAGATGCCACATGCACCAGTTCTTCTGCAGGATCTACGTCAACATGAGGATCGAAGAGCTCTTCAGCATTATCCGAGGTGAGCCAGGATTACCGACATGTTTGCATTTCAAGAGGCGCTCATTGTCTTCCTCTTTCAGACTTCCCAGAATCCAAAGCCGCCATTGAAGACCTCAAGTTCTGTTTAGAAAGAACCAACCAACGCCAGCAGCTCCTCACCTCGCTCAAATCCACGTTTGAGAGCCGTCTGCTGCACCCTGGTGAGCTTGGATTGTCTCCTTTTTCTTTGAGGGCCACGTCGAAGTTATTTACCACTGTTTTTTTTAGAAATCTGCCAACTAAGTTGCCAGTTTTTTACCCGAAAGAATTTGGTACCATTTTTTTTTATTTACAGTAAACAACAACCGTAGAATTTACGAAAAACACTGGCAGCTCATTTAACAGAATTTTACTGTAAAATGTATGGTGTTTTTTACAACATATTATTGTAAACTGAAAAGCAGTACCACTGTTTTTTTAATTCAGGCAATTGACAGTTTTTTACTGAAATACAAATGTGTTACAGTTTTTTCCATTTACTGTAATACACCGTAAAAACAACAACTGTATAATTTACAGATAAAAAAATGGCAGCTCATTCGTCAGAATTTTACTGTAAAATTTACGGTGG
>NC_084617.1:25143847-25181347 GCF_033978795.1 Nerophis ophidion
TTGCGGTGGTTTTTACAACATATTACTGTAAATGCTTCTCTTGTTTTTTTTATTGTGGCCACTAAGTTGCCAGTTTTATACAGAGAAAAAAATGTAGTACCGTTTTTTTCCATTTACTGCAATACATCGTGAAGATAACGACCGTAGGTTTTAAATTTACTGTGGTTTTTTCAACATATCACTACTGTAAATGGAAAAGCAGTATCGTGTTTGTTTTTTATTCTGGCAACAGAGCTGCCAGTTTTTACTGTCAAAGAAATGTGGTACGGTTTTGCCATTTAGAGTACTACACCGTAAAAACAGCAACTGTGGATATTTACTGTAAAAAAAAAGAAAAAAAAGGTTTTTCATTTATGTTGTAAAAAACAACAAAAAACACCACAAAACGCTTTATTTTACAAAAACATTTTGGTGACTGAGTTGGCAAGTTTTTACAATAAAATTTGTAATTGTTGTTTTTACGGTTTATTACTGTAAATGAAAAAACAAGTAGCTTCATTGCCAGAATTATACTGTAAAATGTACTGTGTTTTTTACATTTTTTGTTAATGGAAAAACAGTGGCAGTTTTTTTCTTTTCATTGTTTTTACCGTACCCATACACCGTAAAAACAACAACTGTAGATTATACGTTAAAAAAAATGGAATTAAAAAAACTTTTTCAATATATAGTAAAGTACTGTAAAAAAACACAATAAAATTTATTGTAGTTTTACAGTGTACAGTCTGATGGATAACTGGTTTTGAAATCATAAGATATTGAAGTATTTATTTTGACAAACATTTTTTGGAAAGTATGATAATATAATAATTGTTCCAATACTGGATAAGATTAAAATGTATGCAATTTCATGCTGTACATATATTTCAAAATGGAAATTACAAATACATTTGTTTATAAAAGATATGGTACTTTATTGAGTATACTGTATTATTTCAGTTCACATCTTGCCCTGGTGCCTTGAGTTTGACACATGTGTCTTAAAGCGACAGTACTTGAATAATAGATGGTGTCGTTTCTCAGGTGTTCACACGTCTGACATCCTCACCGTTTACATCTCGGCTATCAAGACACTTCGCGAGCTGGACCCGTCCATGGTCATCCTGCAGGTTGCCTGTCAGCCAATCCGAAAATACCTCAGGTGATTCCCGGAGGGGACACGCTCCATCTCGACAGTGCCAGTCAAACAGGCGTTTGAGAAACTGCTGTGCCATCAGGACGCGCGAGGACACGGTGCGGCAAATCGTGGACGGCCTTACCGGCGACGCAGTGACCGGCTGCACCGACCTGGCCTCAGAGCTGTCCCGGGGCGACCCGGTCACTCTGGAGATGCAGGACAGCGACGAGGAAGGCGGCGACCCGGAGAGCTGGACTCCAGATCCCACCGACGCCGTTGCCGGTCAGTGATTGCACCGCAGGAAGGTTTTAGCCCAGATGTGCGCGTGGCTCACGTTGTGTTTGCCTGCCAGACAAGTCGGGCCCCAAGCGACGCTCATCCGACATCATCAGCCTGCTGGTCAGCATCTACGGCAGTAAGGACATCTTCATCAACGAGTACAGGACAGTGCTGGCCGACCGGCTGCTGCAGCAGCTCAACTACAACACCGCCAGGTAAGCCGCCCAGGTCTCCGCTCTTCCTCTGGACCTAAGTGCTCGTCTTGTATGTTGGCAGGGAGATTCGCAACGTGGAGCTGCTGAAACTTCGCTTTGGAGAGTCACACATGCATTTCTGCGAGGTCATGCTGAAGGTAACAATGCTCTCATCTTCCTCCTCTACGTGACACACTAAAAACCTGTGCAGCTCAATCAGCCCTCATGTTGTCTGTGTGCTACCTACTCCTCCATTTGGCCAAGGTGGTCACAGTTTCAAACTATGTGAACAACTCCACGTAACTGCACTGTAGCGGAGGAAGTGACTGTTTTCATGCACACAATAATTATAATAAGAATAATCAACACATTCACAACTACAATTTGCAATTTCAATGCTTGAATGTTCAGAGACAGAGCAGTATGTGGATGTTGGAACAGTTCGGAAGGATTGAGAAATGTGGACTAAGGAGAGGTTTGTTTGTTGCCCGTTCATTTTGGGAATTTTCGGAACTGAGAAACATGTTGGCTTGAATTTCCAGGGTAGATAGAGTGTGTGGATGGTGGAACAGTTATATTTCCCATTCATGATATACGGGAAGAGTAGTGTGGGTGGATGAATTGAAAGGTTGAAATCGGTTAAAAAAATGGCCCAAAATCTTGAACATTTTGGGCATTGTAGAACTATGAATTTTTCAATTCATTTGAATGGGAATTTCCAAGAAATTTGGGGAAAACCGGGAGATTTTGAAAATATAAATAACACCACAATTGTCCTAGATCAGGGGTCGGCAACCTTCACCACTCATTCAGCCATTTTGACCCCTTTCACAAAATAAAGAAAACAACGGGAGCCTCAAAAATAATTTGAAATTTAAAATGAAATAACACTGTATACAGAGGTGTTTTTTTTTTTTTTTTGCTTTGTGCTATGTATAAACCAGGGGTCTCAGACACGCGGCCCGCACCTTGATATGAAAGTTTAAATCTAGTGCGGCCCGCGAGTTTTATATGAATGCTGCTTGACAGCTCCGCACTTGCCAACCCCCCCAAATTTTCTGGGAGATTTCCGCAAGATTGCTGATTGTCACCCAAACAACGTTAATATGGGTGTGCTATGATGGCAAAGTCTTAAATGCTCTCTACAACTTGTGGTAACAGCTTGCCAGCCCAGTCACATGTTGTATGCGGCATCTGCAGTCTACACCAGTGACTGCAAGGCATACTTGTTCAACAGCCATACAGGTGACACTGAGGGTGCCCGTTTAAACAACTTTAACATTCTTACTAATATACGCCACACTGTGAACCCACACCAAACAAGAATGACAAACATATTTCGGGAGAACATCCGCACTGTAACACAACATAAACACAACAGAACAAATACCCAGAATCCTATGCATCCCTAAAATTTTCGGGCTACATTATGCAACCCCGTTAACACCCCCCCTCCCCACCCCACCCCTCGGTTGAGGTGGGAGGGGTTTGGTGGTAGCAGGGGTGTATAATGTAGCACGGAAGAGTTAAGGATGCATGGGATTCTGGGTTTTTGTTCTGTTGTGTTTATGTTGTGTTACAGTGCGGATGTTCTCCCGAAATGTGTTTGTCATTCTTGTTTGGTGTGCGTTCACAGTGTAGCGCATATTAGTAAGAATGTTAAAGTTGTTTATATCACAACCATCAGTGTAACCTGTGCGGCTGTTAAATGATAAATGGGTTCTACTTGTATAGCGCTTTTCTACCTTCAAGGTACTCAAAGCGCTTTGACACTACTTCCACATTTACCCATTCACACACACATTCACACACTGATGGAGGGAGCTGCCATGCAAGGCGCTAACCAGCACCCATCTGGAGCAAGGGTGAAGTGTCTTGCTCAAGGACACAACGGACGTGACGAGGTTGGTACTTGGTGGGGATTGAACCAGGGACCTTTGGGTTACGCACGGCCACTCTACCACTGCGCCACACTGTTGACCAAGTATGCCTTGCAGTCACCTATGTGTGCAAGCTGAGGTCGCATGCTTCATGAGACCCCGGCATGAAGATAGCATGGCGTGAAAGCGGGCGCAACGACATATTTTAGAGGACGTTAAAAGCATTGCCATCACGGCACGCCCTAAATAGTGCTGTGTGGGTTAAAATCTGAGAATATTAGCCCCTGGATATTTCTTGGAGAGGTATTAAATTCCGGAAACCTTCTGGAAAATTCGTGGGGGTCGGCAAGTATGCAGCTGCACCACTTCAGAGTAATCAAAGAGCCGCATGCGGCTCAGGAGCCGCGGGTTGCCGACCCCTGTCCTAGATGGTATGAATGGGTTGGTGTTGGAAATTTTCAGAACTGTTGAAAAACGATGTAGAAACAGTTTGAATGCGAATTGATGTTTCGGAATTCCTGGAATTTGGGTAAAACCGGGAATTTTTTTTAAGAAGAAAAAATGACAGATTTTGTTGTCCCAACTAAGAGGAATGTTTTGAAGGTAGAATGGTCAAAAACGGTTAAAAAATGTGGACTGTGAAAACTTTCCAGGAAGAGGTGAAAATAGGGCTTTGGAAAACTGTGTATTTTGGGAATTCCTGGAATTTTTGGGAACTTGGAAAATGGTAGTTTGATTTTCCAAGGTGAGAAGAATGTGTGGATAGTGGAAGGGTTTAAATCGGTTGTGAAATGTGGGAACCGTGCAAGTTCAAAAAATTACTCATCCATTTTCAATGGAAAATTGTCCCGGAAAATCGGTGAGATTTTCGGTTGAGCCAAAGGTTTTGATAATGGAAGGGTTCCGATCGGATGAAAACTGTGGGCTGTGGAATGTGTCAAATTTTTGCAGCGATATAATAATAGATTATTTTTATGGTGTAGAATTGCATATGTGTAACGCTTGGACATTTATACAATCATGTTGCTAATAAGGTCATGACATCAAAACAAATAATCCAAAATGTTATGTTTTGTTTGTCATGTGCTGATGAAATCATTGCAGTTGTACCTCGGGATGCAAGGCAAGTGTATTGAGAGCGCACAATCCGTACACAAGGCAATTCAGCATGATTTACAGAGAATTGTAAGAAGCAACATAATTGAAATAAAATAATTTCATTTAAATTCATCATAAAAACAATCAAATTAAAGGGAATAAGCGGTAAAAGATGGATGGATGGATAGATGGATGGATGGAGTATACATCAAATATCCCCATTTGTCATGTGCACAATTATGTAAAAGGGTTTTCAGCCTGGATTTGAACATTGCCAACTAGGGGTGTTAAAAAAAAATAATTTTAGAATTCTCATTTGGAACGATTCTTGATTAATTAAAAAAAAAAAAAAAAAAAAATCTGTTTAAAATATTTCCTGTCCAGCCACATTTCCATCACATTTATGTTTAAATTCGATGTTTACTCTAAACATATATAAATGCTAAATATGAATTTAAATCTAAATGTTATATGTCCATCCATCCATTTCCTACCGCTTGTCCCTTTTGGGGTAGCAGGGGTTCGCTGTAGCCTGTCTCAGCTGCATTCGGGCGGTAGGCGGGGTACACCCTGGACAAGTCGCCACCTCATCACAGGTTGTATGAAAACCTACATCTTAAATATAAATATATATGTTAAATCTAAACCTCTATGTTCAATCTAAATCTTAAACATTGAATCTAAAAGATAAAGCTAAACCCAAATGTTAAATCTAAACATAAGTGTTAAATCTTAATATGTGTGAGTTAAGTGAGTTATATCTGAGAACAGTGAGTTAATTCTAAGAATTATATGCTAGAAAAGTGTGACTGAACTTTTACATTCGGCACACCATAGCCTAGCCACAGCATGAAGAGTAGGGGTCCCAGAATGTAGCCCTCAGGAACCGCACAGGTCATAGCCATTTGGTCAACGATACAGTTACCAATTTCAACAAAGTATATCCTTTGATTTTATTTGTCACCTTGATTAGATTGGTTTCAGTGTTGTGGTAAAGCCCAGAGCCCGATTGGAAAGTATCGAACACATTGTTGAACAGGATAAAATCACTAAGCTGTTGGTTGACAACTTTTTCTTGGACAAAAATGGCAGGCTTGATATGGGCCGATAGTTGTTCAGTACAGGGTGCCTGTCGACTAATTGTGTAGGTTTTAGGTTTCGAGTCTCTCCACCACTCGTTGGCGCAGTGAATGTAGAAGTGAACCCAGTAAGATCTGACCAAGACATCCAGTCTTAGTCGCTAGCATTAGCTTATACCTAGAAGGACATGACTTTGTTTTTCCAAGCATGGTTGTGAAGACAGCGAGTGTGAAGGACAGTGCGGAGAAAAACAAGTGAATGATATTCATTGAATTAAATAAAGAAATCGTCAAAAAGATGACAGAGCGTGTAGTTCACTAACTTGGTGAAGCAGTTGGAGCGTAGTACTGCCAGTTTGCACCATACTGAAGCCAAATTATTCCTTTACACCAGCTAAGGATGTTAAAATATCTAAACATTTATCCATGAAAATATTGAGAAGCTGTAGATTGTGTGTTTGACATAAAAGCAGCTAGAGATAGATACCATAGAAGTCCAGTACAAGGTAAATACTGTACATTTTTATTACATAAAGCTATAGTACTTCTTTGTACTACATTCCGTTGTATTGTTTTACATAATTATTTTCTAAAAGTTTGTTGTTGTTTTTTAAGGCATGATGCATGTTAAAATGGCGATGTTTTGCGGGCCCAGCACCAATTAATTTGATTTTAAATAATTTAGCAATTCTAGTTTTTGAAGTACAAACTGCAAACCAGGAACAATTAAAGTTGTATCCTGTGGTACTTGTGTATTTGTTGCACGGACAAAAGTGTCTTGTTCACATACTGAAATTATTAGTGTTGATTAATGTAGTCCATTATATTCCTAAAAAAAATGTGGAATATTAAAAATGAAGTCCCAATCCACATTTTAAGAGCTGCAAAATCACATTGATGGAAGGACCCGTGTAATAAATGGTTGCGCGGTATTTATTAGGTATTAGAAGAATATTAATAACCATTGTAACGTCTGCTGCGTAGGACATGGCCGATTCTCGTCGCATTAACACAAACATTGGCGAGGAGGACTCAAGGTTGGGGGAGGAGCCTGCATCCTCGTGGCTCTCGGCCATCATCCTGTCATCTGAGTTCTGGCCAACATTGAAGGAGGAGAAGCTGGAGCTGCCGCCGCTCATCTGCAGCGCCATGGAGGCGTACACGCGGCGCTACGAGAAGCTGAAGGTAACCACGGCCGCCACACGCATGTCGCTCAGGTGAGCGTGGCCTAACGTCGGCGTGCTTTCAGGCCATGAGGACGCTGAGCTGGAAGCCTCACCTGGGCTCCGTCACTCTGGACGTGGAGCTGGAAGACCGCACGCTGAGCAACCTTAATGTCTCGCCGGTCCACGCCGCCATCATCCTGCACTTCCAGGACAAGAGTGAAGTATTCCAATGGTCGCCTCGCCACTCCCGTGTTCCTTTCTTCATCAAGTCGTTGTGCATTAGGTTCGTGGACACTGGAGGAGCTAAGCCTGGAGCTGAGCGTTCCCAAAGAGGTGGTGCACAGGAAGCTGGCGTTGTGGCAGCAACACGGCGTGCTGAGGGAGGAGGGCGGCGGGCGTTATAGCGTACTGGAGAGAGGATCTTCCACAGAGGAGATGGAGAGAGGAGTCATGCTGATCGACAGCGACGAGGAGAGAGACTCCAACACCACCACGCAGTCGGAGCAGCGCGAGGAGAAGCTTCAGGTAAAACGCACGTTGTCTGTGTCCATCTTGTTTCAAGACATGTGGAGGAACGCTCTCTGGTACCTGCAGCTCTTCTGGGCCTACATCCAGGCCATGCTGACCAACCTGGACGCCATGACCCTGGAACGTATCCACTCCATGTTGAGGATGTTCGTCACCACGGGACCCGTCGTCACGGAGATGGACGTCAACGAGCTGGAGGCCTTCTTGTATAGGAAGGTCAGGGAGCATCAGCTGATGTTCTCTACTGGGGTCTACAGACTTCCCAAAACCACCTGAGACCTTACGCCACGTTCAAGTGCCACGGGACATTCTGCGCCTGTTTTTTCTACTTCCTGACGTCGAAGCGTGGCAGACACGATGGAGGTAAGACTTTATTATAGTTTAAAAAATGAAAGCTTCTGGTCACATGTGTTAGTTTCTATTAAGTTCCCTTTCAGTCATGTTGGATTGTGGCACAATAAAGTACAAAAGTTTGTCTTCAACTTGCTGCTCCTCCAGTCCTAGACTAGTCCTTTTAAGCGTAAGAATAAGACAAGTAGGAGGCCGCAGGTCACAAACTATCTCAGCAGCATTTCTTTCCTCGCTTCCTGCGGTCTCGCTCTCTCTGTGCATTGATGTTCACAGTATCCTTGTCGCGCTCTCGATCCCGCTCGGCTCTGCTCTGGCTCTGCTTCTTGGCCCGCAGCACCATGTGGGTGAAGGCCATGAACATCTGGAGCAAAACAGAAAGACCTTTGTTTACAACAGCAGCACGACGCAAACAAACATCGACCAATCACCTCCTCCACGTTGATGTTCTCTTTGGCGCTGGTCTCGAACACGGGCACCCCCACCGACTCTCCAAACTGCATAGCATCCTGGGTATCCACCTGCTTCCTTGAGGGGTCGTCGTTCTTGTTTCCCACTGGATGGAAACATGATTAAAACATCTGATTTTTGCACATCATTGTCATCGTGGGGACAAACTGACCTAGAACTTTGCAGACGTTGTCGCAGTTCTGAGAGATCTCATTTAACCACCGCTTGACATTGACAAAGGACTCAGGATTGGTGACATCATACACGATGATGACACCGTGTGTGTTCCTGTAGTACCTGTTCAAACACACAATTTAGGTCAGGGGTGTTTAAACCTCGGCCTGTGGGCAACTTCAGTTTGGCCTGCGAGATATAAGTTTAATAAAAGCCCGTTGGGTGCCAACAAATTAATTTTGAATTTTTTAATTACTGCCATCTTTAAGAAAACGTGAGTAAAGCATGTCAACTACCATTAAGTTTACACAGCAGAGCATTTCTTTATGACCTAATCCAAACAACCTCATGGTGCAAAATGCAAAACAGTCAACACACACGGTCACACATAACACAATCTGCTCACTGAACTTTGTGGATATTACAACAAATGGCAAAGCGCTATACATAATTCAAAATTAGACCCATTTAAGTTCACTACAATGCGGGATGGGAAAATGCAAAACTCTCTCCACACTTGTTTGGCGTATTTTAGCTGCTTGATATTACTGATTGTTTACAAAACTTTGAGGTTGTTACAGAAGTAAACAAAGTACGAGTCAAACTTTCACATACTGTTATCTATTTTTTTTATAACACACACACACACACACACACACACGGCGTCTTTAGCTCGCGCAGAGACAAGTACGGTGCCGGTCCTCCAAACTAAATGTTTCTTACGTTGACGTGATGGTTCGGAATCTTTCCTGGCCGGCAGTGTCCCAAATCTGCAGCTTGATGCGCTCGCCGCCGATGTCCACCGTTCGGATCTTGAAGTCCACGCCAATAGTTGTGATGTAGCTTCCTGTCAGACCACCAGGAGGCGCCAGTCAGAAGATACTTAAAAACTCCCCAAAGCGCCCATCATCCTTTTCTACTTAAGAAAACTTTAAGGAACCCTATGAAATTATTATAGTAAGACAACTATTTTCAAATGTGTATCTCAATCTTCGGCTATGTAATACGATTTATGTGTCCCGTGTTTTAATTTGTGTGCCCGGATTTTGATTTGTTTGTGTAAGCATTTATTCAGATTTGTTTAAAGCCGGAACCCTGAAGAGCTTTCTTTTTACACGTGACTTTTGCGACACTTCTGCCGTGTACGATTTGTGTGTAAGTGCAGCGATCCGAACATTTTAAAAGACTTGTCTGTCTGCAATTTCTCCTTTTCTTTCCATACACCCGCCACTAGTGGACACCTTGCACCCAGTCATGTTACTCTGTGATAAAGTCATCACATTAAGGCTCTTTCCATCACTTGCTGTCAGTAAAAGTCAATGTTTTAGCAGTAACTTAGTTCTCAGAAGTATTTTTGTCTTCTTCACATAAGTTCAGTAATGTTATCGGTTAACAAGTTGGGGGTTTTTCGACAGGTGTGTCACAGTGTCTAATGTTGACGTCAACATGGAATAACATGAGTGGTGCGTATAGGGAAAGAAGAGTTGAAGTTGCAGACAGATACGTTTTTTTACACATTCAGATTACTGCACGGACACAAGTATTATACGGCAGAAGTGTCGCAAAAGTCTTGTGTTAAAGGGCATCCAATCTCTGAATATACATTTTTGTTTTTTTTACACGGCTCGAAATGCCGACTGATTTTTTTACACACAAATTATTTTATTCGGTATAGATGCAAATTAAAACACGCACTTGTGGATATGATTACACACACACTGAAAAAGATACAGACACACAAATTACAAAGTACATGCACGTGTGACTGAGATTACAGATGCACAGATTGCGATATCATTGGCAAATAGTTTTGCTACAATAATAAAGTACTTCCATTCTCGTGGAGAATATTTTTGTGACAATCTGAAGGTTCTGATGTCAAAATGATCCAAGCCACGAGGGGGCTTTCTTTATATAATACACTGTAATGGGTCAACCATTTGGGAACATCTCTCTCAGCGTTGTGCATGTGAAAAATATTATACATCAGTAATAATAATGTAGACACCAACTGACCAGAGAAGGAATTGTCAGCAAAGCGGAGCAGGAGGCTGCTTTTCCCCACATCTGGGGATCATGGAGGACAAAGCGAGTGATCAGACATGAAATATGAAGTGAGAGAAGACAACATTTAACTTACTGGAGTCGCCGATGATGAGTAGCTTAAAGAGATGATTGTAGTCTTTTCCCGCCATTATGACAACAAAGATGAAGGCGTTGACGGGAGTCTGGGTCCTGTCCTTAGTCTTCAGACCAGGAAGCATCAGGAGACCATCAGCTCCAAAGTGGAGATCTGAGGTGCTCTCTGCTCCACTCACTCATGACTGCACCAATCACAGCTCTCTGCATGCAAACATTAAGATTGGCCTCGCTCCTCGAGGACAACTATTCAAAAATCATCCTCCTCTTTTTGTCTGATGTTTGACAACAGGGTGAAGGATCACTCGTTCTTTTAGAAGAGCATGCCTGGTTGAAGACAAAAGGGGACACTTCTTGTTTCACAACGAGGGTAGGATTAGTTTCCATGACCACATTATTAGTAAACATCCATCACAGGAAGCTAGGGACTTAACACACTTCCAAATAAATGAGTCATGGTAAAAATCGATATTTTTTCCAATGAATGACTTGTTCAAGTTAAAGGATGTGTGTCTAATAGTGAATGAGATGAAAGACGTGATGAACTTAAAATAATAACTTTAATGGAAAACAAACAAGCTGGAACGTTATGGTGCGTTTCGTTGTAAGCGGAAGTGAGAATGTCCCGCATTCCAAATGAAAAAAAAAACCGTAAACGAGCCTCTTTATATTTAGCTTTGACTCATGTATCACATTATTTATACTCAGCATAGCGTCCGTGTATTTGCTTATAATGACAAGCATTGTTGAGCAAAGACTATCTTTAACCAAAAAAAAAAAAAAAAAAGTTGGCGAGACAATGTAACAATTTGTTCATTAAAGAATGTTAATTCTAAGAACAGCTCCACATTTATCCACCCATCTGTCCACAATTAATATACAACATGTAATTTTGTTATCTACAGAGATTAGAACCAAATAATGTCACAACGAGGCAATTGGAACTTCCGTGTTTAAAAAATGCACTGGAACGCACCATCACTAACCATCAGTCACGTGACCTACGTATAATTCCGTGTTTAAACTTCACTAACTTTCACAATGAGCTGCTTAGATCACTTTAATGATGTGCTACAAAAACGGCTTTGATATCTATGAAGAGCAGCTGTATGCTAAGCTAGGCCAGCGCGATAGCGACACAGTGACGTCACGACTAAACACCTTCCGGCTTTGAGCCAAACTTCGTTGTAGCTTTTCGTCTTTCACATATGATTATGAACCACATAAAATATAAATTTGCTGTTGCTCATTTAGAACTACAGTAGCCGTTTTAGAGAAGATCTTTAATTCGGCAAACACATTTATCACAAGAACTTCCATTTTGACAGTTTCAGCGCCCACTTTTCACGCAATGTGGGTGGATTCAGAGCGCTGAAAACAATGGAAAATTGAACACAGTTCGTATTCTTTCAAAAATACTCACTAAAAGGGATTCAGATCATGAAGAGTTATTGCTGGCTATTGTGTTGTTTGACGGCAAATAACGCCATCTTTCAAACATGTAGTCCGGTTATCCACAGTCCAGAACCGGACCTGACGCGGATTCGGTGCCAACGAAACTTGACAAGACCTCAAATAAACTTGCACAAATGTGTTAAACTCACTCATGTTGTGACAGCTGGTCCGCAGGTTCCTACGAAGGCCTGCTTCTGCTTGGTGGAGTCCGGCCGTCTGGTACCGACCACACCTGATGACCCGCTATCATAGCATGCTGCCTTCACGGTGTGTGGGACAAAGCGGTGTCAAACATACACTGTGAGAATTCAGCGACAAAATATGTAAAAAAAATCAATGCGATTCTTAAACCTCCCAATGAACAAAACTGGTACAACTAAGCAGAAATAATACATAAACAATTCCCCCATGTAGAAGTGGGCAATTATGTTACATTTTGGGGAAATTAAAGTAAGACAATGTTTGTTCCATCAATAAACCCCCCCAAAAATGAGCAATGATAAATATTGCGCATACGATTGCACCATGAAAGTGGTGCCATTTCTACATACAGCTACAAAAGTAAAACACAAATTAAAAAAAAAAAAAAAAGAGCTATGAATAAATATTGCGCACATACGATTGCACCATGAAAGAGGCGCAAACAAAAGTACAAAACAACAAACCTCCGCCCCCAAAAATACCAATAAATACATAGTGCGCACATACGATTGCACCATAAATCTGGCGCCATTTTACATACAGATAGAAAAGTAAAACAAAAACCAAAATTAGCAATAAATAAATATTGCGCACATGGAATAAAATAGAATAGAAAGTACTTTATTGATCCCTGGGGGAATTTCAGCACCACAGTTCGCTCATAATAAGCACTTAGGTATTTTTTTACATGTGAATAATATACATACAGTCTATTATACAGCATTATTCACATGTGAATAATTCAATTACAGTCAAAAAGGAACATATACATTATACAGTCTGATGGCTGTCGGTATGAAGGACTTCCTGTGTCGTTCCGTGTTGCATTTTGGGAGTCTGAGCCTTCCACTGAACGTGATCATTCTCTCCGCCAGGTCCGAGTGTAAGGGGTGGGAGGTGTTTTTCATAATGGCTAGGAGTTTTGCTAGACTTCTCCTCTCTGACACCACCGCCAGAGAGTGTAGCTCCACTCCCACCACGTTACTGGCCTTTCATACCAGCTTGTCCAGCCTGTTTGCGTCCCACGCTCTCAGTCCGCTGCCCCAGCAGGCCAGGGCGTACAAGAAAGCGCTCGCCACCACCGACTCGTAGAACATCTTCAACATCTTTGTACAGACGTTGAAGGATACTAGCCTTCTGAGGAAGTAGAGGCGGCTCTGACCCTTCTTGTAGAGGTCCTCAGCGTGTTTTGACCCATTCAGCTTGTTGTCGATGTGGACTCTGAGGTATTTATAATCCTCAACCATGTCCGCATCAAACTTCCTGATGGAAACAGGGGTCGCTGGAGTACTCCTCCTCCTTCCCAGGTCCACAACCAGCTCCTTGGTCTTCGTCACATTGGGCTGGAGGTGGTTGTTCCCATACCATGTGACAAAGTCCTCCAATAGTGCCCTGTATTCCTCCTCATCACCATCTTTAATACACCCCACTATCGCAGAGTCATCAGAAAACTTCTGAAGGTAGCAGGACTCTGACTGATAGAGGAAACGTAGATGTGGTGTATATGGTGAAGAGGAAGGGGGAGAGGACTGTCACCTGCTGGGCCCCGGTGTGTCTGACCAGTCTGTCAGACACACAGTCCTGCAGTCGCATGTACTGTGGTCTGTCAGTTAGGTAATCTACAACCCAGGACACCAAGGGGGCCTCCACCTGCATCGTCTCTAACTTCAGACCCAGTAGCCCGGGCCGTATGATATCGAAAGCACTGGAGAAGTCAAAAAATATGACCCTCACACTGCTCGCAGGCTTGTCTTGGTGGGTGTGGGCTCGGTTCAGCAGGTAGATGACTGCGTCCCCCACTCCCAGTCGGGGCTGGTAGGCAAACTGGAGTGGGTCCAGGTGGGGCTTGATCACAGGCGGAGTTGTTCCAGGACCAACCTCTCCAAGGGTCTTCATGATATGGGAGGTTAGAGCCACCAGCCTGTAGTTCTTCAACGTACTGGGTCGCGTGCACTTGTGGATGGGGACCACGCATGAGGTTTTACACAGTGTGGGGACTTTCTGCAGCCTAAGGCTCATGCTAAAGATGTGCTGAAGCACACCACATAGCTGTGGGGTGCAGGCTTTGAGCACCCTGGGGCTCACACCGTCAGGACCCGCAGCCTTGCCTGTGTGAAACTTCTTTAATTGTGCTTTTACCTGGTCTGCAGACAGGCACAATTGGGGGGGGGGGGGGGGGGGGGTCTCAGGTGGTGGGGGAGGGGGTTCATCAAGCTGCTCCTGGGTGGGGGGGTGGTGATGTGTTAAATGGGGGGAGATAGTCATTGGAGTTAGGGGGGTGTGGGGAGGGGGAGGAGTGGATTGAGTCGCTGAAGTTGTCAGGGGGCCGGCTGGCATGCCCCGGAGGGGGGGCGGGAGCTTGTCGTAGCCACTGTGTCAAACCTGTTAAAGAACCGGTTTAACTCATTGGCCCTCTCTTTGGCTCTGTCCACCCCCCTACTCCCGTACCCCCTGACAGTTTGAGGCCGGTGATGGTCTGCATACCTCTCCAAACGGCCTTCATGTTGTTGTCCTTGAGCTTCCCTTCCAGCTTCCTCCTGTAGTTCTCCTTGGCCTCCCTGAGTTTGGTATTCAGCAGCACCTGAACTCTTTTCACCCCCTCCCTGTCTCCATCATTGAATTCCTTCTTCTTCTCATTCAGTAGGGTTGTGATGTCCTTGGTCACCCACGGCTTGTTGTTTGGGTAGCAGGTGACCGTCGTTGATCGGACGTTTGAGTCAGCACAGAAGTTGATATAGTCTGTCACGCATTCTGTAAGCCCGTCAATGTCCTCTCCATGAGCACCTGCCAGTTAGTTACCTAAAAACAGTCCTGTAGTGCCTCTTGTACTCCCTCTGGCCACCATCTCGATGTTTTTTGGTCGCAGGCTGTCTTTTGACCAGAGGTACATAACAGGAGTTGAGGTAAACAATGTTGTGGTCTGACCGGCCCAACTCTGGTAGTGGTATAGAGCTATACGCATCCTTGATGTTCGCGTACAGCAGGTCCAGGATCTTATTTCCTCTGGTGTGGCAGCTTAGTTAAAGTACCAATGATTGTCACACATACACACTAGGTGTGGTGAAATGTGTCCTCTGCATTTGACCCATCCCCTTGTTCACCCCCTGTTACAGTAGGTGAGGGGAGCAGTGACATACTGGGTGAAGTTGGGTAGTGATTTGTCCATTGTATCATGGTTAAAATCCCCTGATATGAGGATGAGAGCTTTCAGGTGCTTGGTTTTTAGTCTGGCTATCAAGCTGTGGATGATGTCACTCGCAGCTGTGGCGTTAGCAGAGGGAGGTATGTATACTGCCATCATGATAACATGCGGAATCTTCCTGGGGAAATAATATGATCTGAGTCCTACTGCTAAAATCTCTGTATTCGGGTCATAGTGTCGCTCTTTTATTGTGATATGACCGGGGTGACACCATTTCTTGTTAATAAACAAAGCAAGCCTCCCTCCTTTCCGCTTGCCGCTGGTTTGGTCCCGGTCAAAGTTCACAGTTTGAAACCCGTTTATAGAGACGTTACTATCAGGAACATCGTCATACAGCCAGGTGTCAGTAAAACACATTAGGCTACACTCATGATATTCTTTCTGACTAACGGCAAGCACTGACAACTCATCCATTTTATTTGCCAGAGGTCACATGTTACCCATGAAGACGGAAGGAAGATATGGTTTATATCTTCTTCTCTCCCTCCTCGCTTCAGCCCTCTTCTGTCTGGAATGTTTCCATTTCCCTCGACAGCCACGAGAACCTCCATTAGTCCTTTTTAGCTCCTCCGGGATCTGGTTAGTTAGCGCCGGGTACGTTAGCTGGATACTAACAACTGGTATCGCTAACAACTGTTACCTGGTGTAGACAAAGATGCCTCTCCACTGTTGTTTTCCGTCTGAGCTCTTCACCCCACCGTCAGCAGGATGAACAAAACTCTTCTAAACTGCATGTTTAGAAGGGCACGACTAGATGAAAAGTAAATGTAGAAGTACAACGTGAACAAATGATTGTTCCATTGCACCATTAAAGAGGCGCCATGTTTACATACAGCTACAAAAGTACAATTAAATAAAAATAAAAAAGAGCAATAAATAAATATTGCGCACTTACAATTGCACCATGAAAGAGGGGGCATTTATACATACAGCTACAAAAGTACAACACAACCAAAAACCAAAAAATGTGTAATAAAAAACATACATTACACACATCAATTGCACCATGCAGATATAAACAACAAAATAAAATAAAAGCACCATTTCAACACCAACATACAAGCATCTGACGCTTCAATAAACTCCCCTGAAGAGCAGGGAAACCTGTGAAACAGACCTGGAGGGATGAATATATATATATATATATATATATATATATATATATATATATATACATATATATATATATATATATATATATATATATATATATAATGTATGTATATATATATATAATGTATGTATATATAATGTATGTATATGTATGTATATATGTATGTATGTGTATGTATGTATATATGTATGTATGTGTATATGTGTATGTATGTATGTATGTATGTATATATATATATATATATATATATATGTATATATATATATATATGTATATATATGTATATATATATATAAATAATCCGTTCATGAATGAGTATATCCGTTCGGCCACCGTGTTCAGTGGAGAAGTCTGATATACAAAATTTGCAGGCTGCATACCCCTTCCCCTTCGAGCTGTCCTGGATGAACTGACATTATTTTTTCCAATCATTTTGGAACTTGCAAGCGTACTTTTCTTCTTACTCGTTGTCGCCATGTCTCTTCTTTGTTCTTCTGCTTGGTCTCTGTTATGTTTTTGGACATTACTACCTGCCGTAGTTTTGAAGCAATGCATGATGGGAATCTGGATGTTGTGTGTCAGTGTATTAACTTGCCGCCTGGAATAAACACACGCTGAGAAATAGCTACGTGCCTGCCTACTTTATGGGTTATAGATACACCTATGGATAACGGAGACATATATAATAGGACGTTAAAGGCAGTGTCTTTAAGGCACGCCCCCGATATTGTTGTATGGGTGGAAATCGGCAGAAATTCGGAGGAATGATTGCCCCGGGAGATTTTCGGGAGGGGCACTGAAATTCTGGAGTCTCCCGGGAAATACGGGAGGGTTGGCAAGTATAGTGGCATGTCGATTTCAGGGCTGGGCACCTTTTTTGGTCTTTGTGCTGTATTTTTCCACATCTGCCACATTTCGGCATTTTTGGTGCTTCTTGCTCTCCACTTTCCCTTTTATTTCTCCACTTTTGTTTTCCTCTGTATTCCTGCAAATTTCCCATGTCCGGGGGTGATCTACTGCACCGCTGTGCACACCTCTCCTTGTTGCTGGTGCACTTGTGCATTCACCTCTTCGGACTGGCAAACAGTCTGTATAGTTTGGGTTAGCGTCAAACCAGCCTCCAGCTGCAGTTTGTGCGACAAGTCTTTTTCCACGATACCCATTACTATGCGGTCACGAATGTTGTCATCCCTCGCTGCTCCAAAGTCACAGTGTTTGGATGAATCATAAAGACCTCTGATAAACATTTTAACTTTCTCACCGAGCCACTGTCCTCTGGTACAAACATGCACGCTTGTGGATCACGTTCCGTTTGGGATAAACGTACTCGTCGTATTTTCCTGACACAACGTCAAACTTTTTCTGATCATCCTCTGACAACGTGAATGACTTCAAAATGTTTTCAACCTCTGGATCCATAGCATATATCAGGCAACTGACCTGTACTTTGCCATCCTCCTTTGCCAGTTTTGTTCCTATATGATACCGTCCTTTGCCAGTTTTGTCGCTACGTGATACCGTTGGAAATGTTGGTTCCAATTAGGGCTGCAACAACTAATCCATTAAATCGATTAAAATCGATTATAAAGATAGTTGGCTGATTAATTTAGTCATCGATTGGTTGGATCTATACCAGGAGCGTCGCCAGACAGATTTCACTGGGGCACGTGCCCCACTGTTGATCTGCAGTGCCCCAGTAAAAATTTCACTAATTAATAAAAAACGCTTCAGAGTTTTAAGTCTACATAACATAGACAACAGCGCACATACTACTTAGTATGGTAATTGATTGCTACTGTATTCACTCCACGTAACAATGAGCACATGGCTAATTAATATGGTAATTTATTCACGTGTGGATCGAGACTTTGGTTGAGAGAGAGAGAGGATGAGAATCACTGCGGGAGGTAGGTAACGTTAGCCAACAACAATTTGTTAATTATATTATTTTGATTTTGAATTGACTCAAACTGTAACTCCTAGATGGATTTAAGAAAGTTATTCGCCCGCAGCATGGAAGAAGCAGCAGGAATGAGAGGTGTAAGTGAAGTCCTAGCTAGCTAGGCAACATCATTGTCTTAAGTTGATGCTAAGTTAGCTAACGTTATTCCTTGTATCAAGACAAACATATTCATTTGCTGTACGAGCTGTCGGGGGAATTTCCAATGAACATGAAACAATGTTGGTTATTGTCTGCTGGTTCTGCTCAGGACCTCTGCATCAATGATGATTTGGAGTAAGCATGTGTGAGTTGAGTGCTTCTCAAATGGTTTATCTTCAGGAAGAAAAACATTTTTCCATATCATCAAGTCGTGAGCCAAATTTTTAAATCATTCAAGTTTATTTCACAGAAAAATAACACAGTAGACTTGTCTTGTTAATCGGTGTGACTTTGACTAAAATAATCTTGTTTTGTCACCAGAAAAATGGCTACAGCTAAAGTATCTGGTTTTGTTTCCAGAAAAAATAGCAACATTTCTGTATTTGTTTTCAGAAAGATGGCTGAAAATATCGAGTTTTGTTGCCCCATTTAGATTTAAAAAATATATATTTCCATGTCTGTCCTGAGTCCTCCTCCAACTTGTTAGTCGGTTTGCCTTTTGCAAAAATACTCACTAATAGTCACTAGAAAAATGGCTAAAAACATCTGGTTTTGTTGCCACAATTTGATTTTTTTCTCCCTAAACTTTTTTTTTTTCCATGCACATATCTGACTGGGACTCACTGAAAATGACACACAATCCACTTTTATGTCACGACCCAACAGTTGGGAACCACTGCTCAACTGTATAACAGTTACTGTAATATTTCCATGTCTGTCCAGAGTGATTGACCACTTTGCAAAAATAAAAACAAGACGTTACAGTTTACTTCTCAGAAAATGATTCCCTGAACAAACACACAACAGTTGTTCATTTATTCTACTACTGTGGCTTTATTGTTTTGTGTATATTTTATAGTTTTGTGTATCTGAAATAGGATTAGCCACATTGCCATAAATGGAAATTAAATCATATAAAATAAACCAGAGATGTAGGGGTGCTTTATTTTTTGTTTTACTTTTGTAGATGTTAAATTTGCAGATGATTACTGCAATATATATTTCAAAAAGATTCATTGCTCTTCCTTTTTGCTTTTACCAGTAGCAGTTTAGAAGTCTGGAGTAAAAAAGTGCACAAGTAGGTCAAATGCATTAGTTAATTTCAGGTGGTTAATCAAAGATCCATACAACATAATCTGCTATGATTTCATAGTTTAAAGCACTATTTATGTATTTTTTATGATAAATAAGTGCTAAAAATGTTTTTGCTTGCGCGCTTTGCACGCTCATATGAATTATTTGTGCCCCAGGTGTGCCCCAGTACAGTATTAGGTCTAGTGACGCCCCTGATCTATACTATGTGCATGCGCTGAGGCTTTTTTTCCCCTCTTTCTTCTTTCTTTCTTTCTTTCTTTCTTTCTTTCTTTCTTTCTTTCTTTCTTTCTTTCTTTCTTTCTTTCTTTCTTTCTTTCCTTAACCTTTATTCATAAACTGCAACATTTATAAACAGCTGAGAAACAATAATCAAAATAAGTACAAAACAGTACAAAACAGCGCCAGGACGGCGCTGCGGCTACGTCTCATGAGGTGGCAGTAAGCCAGCCAATGATATGTCATGTGCAGCTTACGTGACCACGCAGTCTCATTTGCTTGGAAACATTGGAAAAATGGCGGAAAACAGTACCGATAGTTCGCATAGAAACATCTGGAGGTTAATGCTGCATTGGAGAAAAGTGTACAACCTAAGTCGTCAAAAGTGAAGTGAAGTGAATTATATTTATATAGCGCTTTTCTCTAGTGACTCAAAGCGCTTTACATATTGAAACCCAATATCTAAGTTACATTTAAACCAGTGTAGGTGTCACTGGGAGCAGGTGGGTAAAGTGTCTTGCCCAAGGACACAACGGCAGTAACTAGGATGGCGGGAATCGAAGCTGCAACCCTCAAGTTGCTGGCACGGCCGCTGTACCAACGGAGCTATGCCGTGAGGGAATACTTCACTTTAAACACTGCAAAGAAGACCGTTTCCTGCAAAATGTGCAGCATGGACCTCGCGTGGCACGAAAATACAACATCGCTTCGGGAGCGCCTGAAGCGGAAGCATGTTGGATCCATGCATGAATAGAACTCACGGTAGATAACTTTTTCAGTCCATAGTCCGAGTACATTGATCCGTTGTGTCCGTCTTTGTGTCTTTTTAATATTTTGTTAACGAGGAGATTTTTTTCTGGAAGCGCAGCAGCAACTGTTGTGTATTAACTTTTAGAGTGTTAGGAACTTTTTGGAGAGTGCGACGTCTTCATTTTTTGTGTTGTTATGAGCGGCAACAGGCATTCATAAGTTCAGCTTTTTTGTGAGTAACGTTAACGTTATGCCTTTGTTGCAACGCGGGGCTGATAATGTGTCTCCGGCACATTTGACTCAGTTTTGAGAGCGAAAGCGCACGTTTACCAATTTGGAAATAAACATCACGGACAGAAATATCTCAGGTTGGTTTCATAATGGATCAATGTAGCTGGACCCGATGAAGCTAAATAAATATATTTAGATTTGAGTGACGCTTTAGTATAACTAAACGTTATGAAGGTGCTGGAATATTTCATACTATTATTCAGAGGCAGCCTAAAATTAATCCTTTATTATTCACAACAGAAACGTTTACAATATATGATTCAGTTCTGATTTGATGAGTTACATTTCTGTGTTATTATTGGTGTATGCTGCACCCCCAATGTCCATTTATTTCATTTAGCGTTTTTTTTTAATGTGGTGGCGTATTAGATAGATAGATAGTACTTTTGTTGATTGCCTCAGGCAGTTCCCTCAGGAACATTTAAATTCCAGCAGCAGTGTACAGAATTGAGATCGAATTTAAAAAGTGAAAAGTAAATAATGGGGGTTTAAATGTAAAAAGAAAATGAGAATAAAAATATAACTGTAAAAATAACAATATAACAAGAAAAACTAGGCAGCAGTGACCATGATATGAAAAAATGTGCCTATTACATCAGAAATTATTAAATAAATCAACTAAGTATGTATTGAGTTACATGTAAATGTTACTATTATGTACGTTCATTATATAGTTTCTTTCATTTCAGAAAGAAACAAGCCAGCATTAGCAACTTGGTACAAAGGAAGGTCTGCACACCACAGCAAGCGGCTGCATTGACTGATGCTATCCTGAATATGATGGCGACTGACATGAGGCCACTATCAATGGTGGAGGATGACTGTTTCAGAAAAATGATGTACGTCCTCAACTCTGGTTACACTCTTCCCTGGAAGACCCATTTTACAAAACTGATGGAGAGGAAGTATGAGCAGACATTTTAAGCTGTGATAACTGACATTAAAGCCACCCAGAGCAAAATTGCTCTGACCACCGATGTGTGGACAAGTGTAGCCATGGAAGCCTACCTTGGCAATACATGCCATTACATTGGAGGCGAATGGAACATGAAGTCAATCTGCCTCACGACCATGCCACTAGAGGAAAGACATTCAGCATCCAACATTGCAGAATGGTTGGAATAGGTAATAGCCAGGTTTGAAATTCCCCTAAGCAAAATTATTGCTATTGTGCATGACAATGGTGCACTTTATAAAAAAAACTAAACATTTTTGTAACACTTGCCTTGTTTTATTTGGCAAGTCGAAAGGACATGGTGCCAGTATGCTGTTTTTTAAAATAAAGTATTGGAAAGGATAGAAATGTAGTTTGTCTCTTCTGTCCGATTATTAATCGATTAATCGAAGTAATAATCGATAGATTAATCGATTATCAAATTATTCGTTAGTTGCAGCCCTAGTTCCAATCTCCCCATTCATTTGGTCGGTCGAACGCAAAACTATCCGGAGGATTAAACTGGGCCATTTTCTTGCAGCGACGTGACTGGCCGTCACTTCTGACACCGTGTAACAAAGTTCAAACGAAAGGTGTAATCCAGTGAATAACTTTACTGAGAGATTTGAGCAGGATACAAGCACATGACGAACACTTTTAGGACTAACCGGAAAACATAGCAACCAGGCTAGCAACGCACCTCCTTTGCAGCAGCCATCGCAACGTTCTTTAAGCAACAGCAGCACATACATATATACAACATATATGACAGCCATCTTGGAAGAAAATACTCTTTGTTTTTAAATATCCCATGTTTCACCCTGGACTGAAAGCCAACATGAGGTCCTTGTTAAGGCTGAGATGATCACCTGGAAAGATGCAGCATAAAATGGCTCGTGGATTTAATAACACACATACACGCATGCACGCACACATACACACAGTCCGCTCAAACATTTGAAGGTAGAAGAAGAAGATTGGAATAAGTGCTATGTGTAATTCTTCTGTCTGTCAAGACAAAAACTGCTTCACAATGGCAGCAGGACAAGATAGAGGCCCACGCCGACCACGAGGACACTTAGGAACCGTAGGAGCGGGGCCAGCGAGTTGGCGCTGCTGATGATGGAAGTTGGCGACGGGAAGTCCCCGATCTCCTGCATCAGGAAGTCGTTAAAACTGCTCAGTTTATGGAAGACCGCCATTTGGTCTGCCGGCTCCAGCACCGCGGCCTGGTACCAAAAGCCGTCCAGCTTACACATCAGAAGACCGCCGGCGTCCCCCTGAACACACGGAACCAAACGTTGGACGAATGAAACAAAGATGTAGGACAGACGAGATGTAAAGGTCACCTGGTCCAGTGCCAAGGGTTCCGTACAAACGTTGTCACCTGACGACCCGTTCTGGCAGTCCAGCACTGTGGTCTGGACCTCCTGTAGCACCTGCTGCTCTAAAGAGCGCGACGGTGAGGAGTCAAACGGGGTATAAGTAACGGCGGCGTGTTACGTACCGCCTCCTCTGCCTGCGCTCCAGCCGGCGATTCAACATGAAGAGCCCGCAGGGAACGTCCGACCGTCGTCCAGGCAGATGGGCCGGATGTAGTCCGACAGTCTGGGCCGCTCAGCCAGGTGCAGGACTGCCACGTTGTGACCGGCCCGCATGCTACCGGTGATGCTGTCCACTTTCAGAACCGCCTGGAAGCTGTTGGAGCCGTTCTGCCTCAAGCCACCCAGAATGACGGTCCACTGAGACGCCGTGTTGGACCTGAAGAGGACACATTAAGATTTTCTGGTTCGGAGCGATCTATTTTGTTGCTAAATGAGAGCCGATGAAAGATTATCATCACACATCAACATCTCTAACATGTAAATGCTGCCTCTTTGCTAGGTCGGCATTGCAAATAAAAATATGCTCTTAATTGTCTTACTCGTCTTACATGTCAACTAAGAAGTACATGTTTGTATGCGACATTACCCAGAAGGCTTAGCACTTTAGACAGGTACAAGACGCAGGTCTGAGATACAACAATTGTAACCCAAAAGGGTCTCAGTCATATAAAGTTTAAAAATAAATCTTATTATTTTATCATTAATATTAAATGCTCTTGTTATTCAACTACATTACCCAGATGGCTTAACGCTGCAGACAAGAAACAGGAGGTAGTTAGGTCTGTGCTTTTTTTGTCAAAGAGGAACTGGCGAAACTGCCCAAAGAGAAGTGTGTCAAGCTTGTGGCGTCGTATTCAAAAATATTCTGTAATTGTTGCCGAAGGTGCATCAACAAAGTATTGAGCGAAGGCTGTGAATACTTATGTACATGTAATTTAAATGTTTTTGTATTTTTTTTTTAAATTAGTGGAAAAAAAAAAATCACATTGTCTTTGCGGGGTATTGTGTGCGGAATTTTAAGGACAAAAGGAATTTATTAAATTTTTAAATAAGACTGTAACGTAACAAAATGTAGAAAAAGTGAAGCGCTGTTAATAGTTTCTGGATACGCTGTATATATATATATATATATATATATATATATATATATATATTTATATATGCATTTATATATATATATATATATAAGAGAATTTAAGTCCCTACCTTTAGTCAAGAGTGATTTATGACCCCCCATAAATCAATGATTTATGACCCTCAAGGTCAAAGGTCAATGATTTATGAGGGGTCAAGTTCAAAGGTTAATGATTTATGAGGGGGTCAAGGTTAAAGGTCAAAGTCAAAGGTCAGGTTCAAATGTCAAGGTCAAGTGGGTGTGGCTTACCCGGAAGAGGGTGGAGTTAAGACCTGCGGTGGGAGTGGTTAAACCAGGAAGAGGGTGGAGTTTTAAACAGAAAGAGGGCAGAGTTAAGACCTGCGGTGGGAGTGGTTAAACCAGGAAGAGGGTGGAGTTAAGACCTGACAGGGAACAGAGGAGGGTTCAGTTTTTTTAAGAAAGCAATGTCATCTGAGCAGCATGTGACCATATATTTGATAGTTTAAATGTTTACGATCGTTTGAAACAACTTCCAGATTTCGATGTATTGATGGCTGGGAATGTTACGTGTGGAGATGTGGACACGCACGCACTTCACACACACACACACACACACACACACACACACACACACACACACACACACACACACACACACACACGCAGAGGAGGGGTACAAAAGGGCGGTGTAAGGCTTAGTCATTATTTGGAGCTTTATACGTTAGCGTAAAGACTTTGTTCGATTCGGTCATGATTAGTGAAACGCCTGTTTCGATTTATAAAAATAATAAAACTTACATTGACGCTCCGCAAAAAAGTCGAGTGTTTCTAAATCGTATTCAGATGCCGCCGACCGAGTCTTTGCGTGAGAAATGGGACTTGGAAGCGTACGGGATGGAGGGATCTTTTGGATTTGTATTCAGATACGAAATGGGTGATATCTGCTTATTTCAGCTAAAAGAAAGAAGAGACGGAAGCCCTTTCTCGACATTTTCATCGTTATCTACCGTGGATTGGGAAGTTTTAAGACTGGCAATGCCCGATTTCCTGTGGCGTGATCCTTCACCGGTGGATAAACGCGTAAAAGGAAGCTTGTTTACTTACCCGACGATGGATGAGTTGAATGAGAGAAGAATTCTGTTCAGCGCTACCTGGGAGACGAAATCTTCAGCCTCGGGTCGTTGGTTTTTACGTGCCAGTCTCCGTGCTCCAAAAATCACCGGTACCTATACGGCTCAGTGGACCGAGCCCGATGTCTTTTCCCTGGAGTCTTTCAACGATGAATGCGGGGTGTTTACACCGTTGGTGGTCGTACCCATCGTGGCATGGCGAGAGCGAATGGCGTCGATGAAGGAGAAAATAAACGACTTGTTCCGAAGCAGTCGACAATGGAAAAGCATGCTGACGACGAGAAGAAAGTTGTCCTTTGAGACCACACCCCCGACGGAGGACGAAAGGACCTCCCCCGCTTCAGTTTCAACCAATAACCTTCAAGGAAACACCCCCTCCTCCGACTCGTCCAATACCCTTTGAAAATCATAGCGTTAGTTTGATTGGTCGAGACTTTTTTTTTCGACCCTCCCTATAAAAACAACCCCCACCCTGCAATTTTTTTTTTCGACCAGACCATATTGGCTCCCTTTTTTGAACGCACGGATCTCAAACAAGAAAATGGCAAACAAGACCATCAGACGCGTAAAGACCCGTCTTATACCACAGGACGATTTCAAACCATCCGTAAACACGACTGATGAAGCAAACATGGCCGAGATCTTTAACCCTCCTGAAACGACGGCTGGATCGGAGGTGGTGAGCGACGATGAGACGTGTCGCTTCGGCAGATGTTTCTGCAGATGGGGGGTGAAAACCGACAACGCTACGCAGTCTTTGCCAGATGACGATAGGAAGGAGGAGGAAAAGGAGAATGACCTGATCATCATAACACCTCCGCCGTCCCCGCCACCACCCCCGTCACCATCCCTGTCACTCTTGGACCCCCCGTTGCACATCGATGATGAAACCGATGGGGGGAAGTGGTTGCTTTTCACCAGCACGGTGAAAACGGCCGTGTTTCATCTCCTCAACGAGGCCATCCGCCAGTTCAGGCAGAGCGAATGTTACGGTTGTCGGGTGAACCATCCGAGCCAGAGAAACCACCCGTGCCTGGAACCCTATGAAGAGGACTTTCTCCTGTACAACTACGACGGACTCATCAAGACTCTGCGTACGTCTAAATTCATTCAAGCCATTCAACGCTTGCTGATGCTTCGTCGCATCGAGGCTGAGGATTCAAGGGTCGAATCCTACGCCGACTCTCTGCTGTCTCAACTGAAATCTGAGAGAAATGTCTGGTGGGCCATAGATGACGTGTACAACGAGTTGGTACGGGGTGATGAAACGATTTTGAGACATCTGGATATGGTGACAGAGTGTTGGAATAATTACAAAAAAGATGGGTAATTATTGGAGAAAACTTGTAAACTCTATCGAGAACCACGCTGTTATTTACCCGTTGATTGACGCGATGGAAGCGTATGTTCTAAAACGAGACAAACCTCAAAAACTACAAATTATTCTTGATTATGCCCGCTCTAAGCCTACCTGGGAAGCTACCTGGAAATCCGTTGTCTCTCATGCTTTTGACTTTGACATTTTTGAAACAATTTTGAAGGAATGGTCTAAAGAAAAGTCTTTTCAACCTTCTCCTTATCACGTGTTCATTTTATATGCTCTGTTTGTTGATATGTCGATGTATCGTCTACGATGCGACATCCCCGTCAACGTTTTGTTTGAACTACAAAAACTGCACGAAGCGATTAAATTCACCTACGGTATACCTGTTTTACATCAAACCTTGAATATAGTTTATAGTTTATAGAAAAATTGTTTTAGATTCGCTGTGTGGTGTCCATGAACGAATAAAAACAAACTGTTTTAGATTCATTGTGTTGTTTCCATGAATGAATAAAAGAAATGTGTACCAAGCAACACGAGTTCATTTCTCTTTGTCTTTCCACAATGGAGAAAGCTATGGAAAAAGCATACTATACACCCGCACACCCGGGTAGTTTTGGAGGGGTAGATCGACTCCGTCGAGCTGTGCAGGATGAAACGGGGCAACGTGTCACAAAAGAAAAAGTTCAAGAATATTTAACGGGACAGGACGCCTATACACTCCATAAACCGGTTCGCATTCATTTTCCAAGAAACAGAGTCTTTGTCCCGCGACCTTTAACCCAGTTTCAAGCCGACCTCTGTGACATGCAAGCCTTGGCTGAATATAACGACGGTTATAATTATTTATTAACGGTCATAGATGTATTTTCCAAGAAGGCCTATGTGAGGGTTTTGAGGAGAAAGACGTCCGTGGAGGTGGTTGAATCGTTTCAATCGGTGTTGGGGGAAAGTCAGATTCCTCGCAAACTCCAAACCGACGCGGGAAAAGAATTTTTTAACAAGAGTTTTCAAGCTCTGATGAAGAAACACAATATTGTACATTTTTCTACGGCCAGCGATCTCAAAGCTTCGGTGGTTGAAAGATTTAATCGTACTCTGAAAGGGAGAATGTGGAGATATTTTACAGCCAACAACACCAGGCGCTACCTAGACGTCTTACAAGACTTGGTAAAAAGCTACAATCACGGATATCACAGCAATATTAAAATGAAACCGGTGGATGTGACTTTGGAAAATACCCCTCAAGTGTTTGAGAATCTCTACGGCTCATTCACAGCATTCAAACGCAAATACAAATTTGCCACGGGAGATATGGTGAGAATATCCAAAGTGAGAGGAGTGTTTGATAAAAAATATGAACAGAGTTTTACAGACGAGGTGTTTACAATAACACGACGTCTCCCTCGATCTCCCCCGGCATACAGACTGAAAGATTTTGACGGTGAAATAATAGAGGGTTCTTTTTACGAAGCCGAGTTGCAGAAAGTAAAAGAGAGCGAGGACAAGCGCTATCATGTGGAGGAAATTCTAAAACGACGTACGGTCGGTGGCAAAAAACAAGTTCTAGTGCACTAGAAAAACTGGCCCGAAAAATTCAACAGTTGGGTGGAGGCTGACCTCCTTATAAATGTATAAAACAATCTGATGCCTTTGATGAGCCTCACAGTCTAAAGATCATCGAGCATTATGGATCATTCCTGCAACGAGGGTTTTTACCTCACCTTACCCTCCAACGCCAGCCTCAACGTATTTAAAGAAAACAAAAGTTCCCATTACCAGATAGATTTAAGTCAACATATAGATTTAGCAGGCTCATGGGAGGTGGCCTTAACAGAGATTTCATACCCTCGCTCATGGTATAATGTTTCTAACGGAGCATTTTATGAATGGCTAAAGAGACCTCCACCGGTGGGACCTGAAAGCAATCCTGGAATGGGGATAGTTTACCGTCAAGAATTGAGAGGGGGATGTTATGAGAACATTACACGATTCATAAATGAACTGAATGAATCTTTACAAAAAATTGACAACGATGTGAGGATAGCCTTTGACGATGTTAAAAAGCGAATCTCCTATCAATCAGGGGGTCAAACTCATTTTCGTTTTTCCCCTTCCCTGGCTTACATCATGGGAGTGAAACCTGGAAAGTGGATCAACTTTGACCGTGGGTCGGCCCCCTATCCCGCGGATATAAACGCCGGTTTCTACCATCTCTACTGTTACAGTGACGTGGTGCGACCTCAGATAGTAGGCGACGCTTATGCTCCTCTTTTGAGAATCGTGAGTGTAGAGGGAGCTTACGGTGAGATTGTCACCAAGTGTTTTAACCCCGCCTACTATTTACCCGTCTCGAAAAATCACATTGAAAACATCAGGGTGGAGATTAAATCTGATCAGAACAAACACGTCGACTTCACCTTTGGAAAGACCATCGCGAAGCTCCACTTTAGACCCGTTAGAAAGTAAAACCAACAACAATGAGAATGAGTCAACCCATGCACGACCCTCTACGTTTAGTGGGTTATTACGAAAGCCAAGTGGGGGGTTCCCTCCCCGGTTTCACAGGTTCACCTGTGATGTACGGGCGTGGGATAGGCTCCGTGTTTTCCAGGTTGTTTCGTTTTGTATCACCTCTGGTGAAAAGAGGTTTTGCCCTGGTCAAACCTCATCTTAAAACAGCGGCAAAAAATATCGCTTCCGACGTATTCAGTCATGCCGTTGGAAAAATGGGTAGTGGGGTACAAGACGGATCAGGAGGAATAATGGTCCTGGCTAGACAACCCCGAAAGAGACCCCCGGGACGACGTCTCTCAACGAGTGGTAAAAAACGCCGTCATCTGGGGAGAAGAAAATCAGTCGGTAAAAGGTTTTCAAAGAGAAGGACCGTCGTTCCCTCACACGATATATTTAAAAAAAAAAAGAAAAAAAGATGGCTCTTTTACATCAAAATTCGGCCGAATGCACGATGGCCGAGCTGGATTTATTTTCAGCTCCTATGACTCAGATGTCTATCGATGATAAATCCTACACAGAAGTCCTACCGCTATCCGCCATCACTGACGGGGGTCCTATTGAATTTTTCATCCCGGGAGAAGGTGAAAAGTACTTGGATCTGAATGACACATTACTTTACCTGCGGGTTAAAATTACCCGCGCCGATGGATCAAATATCCCAAACGACGCCAATGTGGGTCTCATCAATTATCCTCTAAACACCATCTTCAGCCAATGCGACATTATGCTCGGGGAAAGACTGATTTCTCAATCCAGCGCCACACACCCATACAGGGCGATAATTGAAACGCTACTAAACTATTCTGAAGCCACACTCAGAAGTCAATTCTCAGCCGGGTTATTCCACAAAGACACCGGCGGCTCAATAGACTCTATAGAAACAGCGAACGGACCAAACAAAGGACTCAACATCAGAGCCGGTTACACGGCTGAATCTAAAGAGGTTCAGCTACTAGGACCCCTCCACGCAGACATTCTTTTCAGCGAGAGACTCCTTCTCAACTCGGTGGATCTGAGGATCAAACTCACGCGTGCCAGCGACGCCTTTTGTCTCACAGGGGCTGCGGACGGTACTTTCCGTCTGAAAGTGCTGGGTGCCTCTCTCTTCACAAAAAAGGTCACCGTTTCGCCGGCCGTACGATTGGGGCACGCCTCGGCCTTACTCAAAGGAAACGCACTCTACCCTTTGTCACGGGTCAGCGTGAAAACCTACTCTATCCCTGAAAATTCCAGAGTATGCACCCAAGAAAATTTGTTTTTGGGCACGATGCCTAAATACATTGTTTTGGGTATGGTAAATCATGAAGCTTTCACAGGAAGAAGAGATCTCTCACCCTTTAATTTCCAGCATTTTAACGCAGAATACATCACCCTCTGTCACGCGGGAAAACAAATTCCCTCCAAAGCTTTCCAACCACAATTTAACCAGGGGGCTTCGGTCAGAGAGTTTTACAACATGTTTACCGCTACAGGGAGGCATATGAAAGATTTACCTCTGTGCATCAACAGACAAGATTTTGAACGGGGTTATTCGCTGTTTGTGTTCAATCTCAATCCGGGAGAGGACAGCGACGCATTGTCTCGGGTTTCTAATGGCACTTTGAGGTTGGAAATGAGATTCAGAGTACCCTTACCCAACACGGTCACTCTTGTGGTTTACGCATGTTACGATTCTATTTTGGAAATTGATTCCAAACGACAAGTGCTGGTGGATTATTATTGACGACGGAGATGAATAACCATCAACTGGAGAAGCTTCTGCGACGAGTGTTGGGGAATGTTTTCTGTGGTGTATGGGCCTCCGACCAACTCCCCTCACTGACTCGCTCCTTTACCCCACCCTCCTACTTTATCGTCAACACCCACGAAGGACATCGACCGGGGGAGCACTGGTTATCGATGACTCTGGAGGAAGATGGGACCGCCACTTTTTTTGATTCTTATGGATTTTCTCCCGATTTTGATTACTACCCTCGGAGCATCTTGAACTTTTTGGAAAATCGTTCTGACCGTATATTGTACCACAACCTACAGCTTCAACACCCTTTGTCCACAGTGTGCGGTCAACACTGCGTTTATTATCTGCACCATCGATTTTGCGGACTGTCTTTTGAACAAGTTTTGTCTTTATACACAGATGATGTAGTAAAAAATGATCTTGAAGCATATACCCTGGTTAAAAAAATTCAATGTTGTACTAGCACGAATAAGAATAATAGTAGTCGTTGTGGCGTACAAGACGTCTGTTGTTTAGAAACTTTTTTGAACCGTTGAAATGAAAATGCTGTACACACTGCGTTTGATGAATAAAAAAACATTTTATTGAAACAAGAGTTTTGTCATCATTCATTCAAGGTTTAACCAATGTGGGGACAATGTCACTTTTCTACCTCTTCTTTTCCTCTCGGGGGATAGAAATGTTTCTTTTTCCACCCATTCTGATTCAAACTCTCCATCCGCTTTCAGACGTCTGTATTGATCTCGTGCTCTGGGGTTATGAATGGTCGATGTGGGGACATTTAGCTCCGTCAACGCTGTTAAAAATTTTCTCCAACCCTCAGGCGTGCGGGTCTGTGGATTTTTCGACCGTTGCATCAGGTGTTTCAGTAAATCGATCATATGAGATCCCTGCACCGGTGTACCGTTTTGAACAAACTCTCCTTTAGAGGTCCACCCCTTATCATTCTCGGATAATTTTTTCATAATGTACTCGGCGTTGTTACGGTCGCGTCGGGGGAGGATTTTCAGAACTTCGATCATCGTGACATCCTTTGACCCCCCGCCAGTATTCCGAGGTTTATCCTCCGGTTTATCCATCGGTTTATCCTCTGGTTTATCCTCCGGTTTATCCTCAGAGTCATTCCATGGTTCACCCCGCAAATCCTTGTGTAAAGTCAGAGTCATCCTTTTCTCCTCCCGTTGCCCCTGCTTCAACAGGCCGAGATATCTCTGCAGCAGGGTATCGTATATTTTTATTCTTTCATGAGGATTCATTCCGGGTTCGTTTAAGACGGCTCTCATTTTAACATCTAGATCATCCTCCGCCGAGTCTCTGATGGTCGGCTCCGGGCGAGTCAGACGATTTAATTGTTGGGGGGATAGGAGAAACATTTTTTGAGCCTTTTTCATCTTCAACCTTTTCCGCTCAATCCACCGATAAGATTCCCTATAAACGGTACGACGGTGGCCAGTAAGGGTAGAAGAAAACCGCCCGACTGTTTCATCAGAGTCTGGCGTTTGCGTTTCAGTCCAGTCCTTTTATCAGCCAGCAGTCGGATGATTTTCTTTTGTTTTTTAAGCTGAGCAAATTGAGACGGTGATAAGGGCACATTACCCTTCAGAATGTTTAAAGCAATTTCACACAGCGTCTGGATAAAGTCTGGTGAGCCGTGACTCAGAATATCTCGACGTTTTTGTGGTGTGGCATGGTACAGAGCTTTTAACATGGGACCGTTCCTCTTTACACGCTTTGACATTATGTTTTTGGCACGTAGACAACGGGCCACTGGTGCGGAAGCACGCCCGACCTCACTCTGTATTGTTCTGGACAGAAAGGTGTCAGGTCGACCAATAAGTAGCCATGAGCATCCAAAGTAGCATCCGCAAAACTTTCCAAGAAAAAACTTTTTTGTGCGGGGAACATTTGCTGTGCCAACACGTTAATCTGCAATCTGTCCCGCGGATTCTTAAACAGTATCATATAATTACAGTTTAAGCTAATGGTGCGTGAAAATTTTCCCTGATGAAAAACATTCTGGGTCAGCATCATAACGCTCATATTTCTATGATGTCTATACTGCGTGAAAATTTTAACCACTTCGGGGTGATTTGAGGCTTGAAAAATAACATCGTCCAAAATCACCAAATGGGTCTGATCGTCCGGAAACAAGTTTTCATCTTCAAAGGAATCAGGCAGTCCTTCAACAAATTTTATTTTTTTATTCATCTTTTTTAATTCAGCATACATGGGTTGGAAAGATGTATAAATCCACACAATGTTGTCGGGTACAGAATTCATGACGTGTTCACAATTTTCCAATACACATTTTACAAAAAAAGTCTTTCCGCAACCTCTAGGTCCTACAACCAGGCATGAAAAAGGTGTATGAAATCTGGGATCAAAGTCTACTCGTTCCATTTTTTCCATTTCCTCTCTAATACCCGAAAGGTAAAGTTTTCCCGTCGGGAAAGAGACGTCTTTTGTCATACACCACTCGAAACTTTTTTTCGAAAGACGAGTTATTTAAAAGGAACCCCCTTTTATCACGAACAATTTGGTGATGAGGGGTGTAGATCGCACCTGTTTTGTCTTCCTCCAGATAGCCCTCCACCAAATCTTTAACGCTGTCAAAGTTGACCCTCTCACAACACTCGCGGGTTTGAGTGATTCCTTTGGCACGCAGCACAGTTTTTTTACCCTGCAGGGTTTGGTAGGCATAACTCTTTGGACCGGCGGAGACGAATTCGTGAATGCTGTCTCCTCCCAACTCATCCGTCAAATCGCCTAGATAGGACCCCGTCTCCAGAGAAACTTCCCCCTCGTTTACCGTGTAGATTAAACTATCGGTGTCTGTGTAAAGAACTCTCTCTTGCAACCCCTCTAGGTAACCGTACATTTTCAAACGTGCGTAAGCGGTGGTAAAAGCAGCGACAAATACATTATTTGTGTTACCGGGAAGCACCACGCTGTTTTTACTGTATTGCCATTGCACCATAGCAATTTGCTCGTTGAGAAAGGAAAAATATTCAACCTGATATTTTCCTGAAAATACAAAGTCGAAAAATACTTCACTTTTTCTCACCAAGGTGGTCTGAGTTCTATTGCACCTCTCCGCAAACTTTCCCCAAAGGCTGTTTAAACAGAGTTTTGACATTTGTCTCTTGGCAGGGTTGGGTTCGATTTTTTCAGCATCCAGCTGTATTCCCTGATTTTCACGATATTCACGAATGTACTTTTCCCTGCTTTCTGCATCGACGGCTTCTTT
Organism: Nerophis ophidion; assembly: GCF_033978795.1. Classification (NCBI taxonomy): domain Eukaryota; kingdom Metazoa; phylum Chordata; class Actinopteri; order Syngnathiformes; family Syngnathidae; genus Nerophis; species Nerophis ophidion. Next base: position 25,178,096 of record NC_084617.1, read on the forward strand.
GGGATACCCTGAAGCTTCTTGCTTACCCTTTAGGAAAGTTTGAACATAACCCGTAAAAACGGTTTCGCTCCGTTCTTCAAAGTGCCACACCTCCGTAATCTTACCGACTCTGTATCCCAACTGTAAAGCTTTGTTGAATTCGAGCGTGACCCAGACTCCCGTCAATGCCCTTCCTTCCTCATCATGTTCGCAGGGTTCCTGCTGGTTATTGTTTTCTGCGCATGTGCGGCAAAGTGTAAACACTAGTTTACCCTTGACCGTTCTGTAGGGTAGCACAGGGAAATAGAGACCTCGAGGAGGGTGAACAACGGCTCTGACCAGACCGAAATAGTTTCCAACATCGTCAAAATCCGTGTGGATGATGACAGGATGACCCAGGGGGTAAGGAAATGCGCTGTTGACGTACGGGTAGAGAGAGGTGACATCCTCATACAATACACGCTGGTTCTCACCCGCCGTGTGCCTCAAGCAAAAGGCGCTTGTCCTACCTCCATAAAGAGCGTCTCGAGGCATGAGAGGTGCGGGGTAATTGCGTGTTTTGAGAAAGTCTATTACCCTAGGGTTTGATTTTTTCATTTCATTCCACTCGTGCTCTCTGATGACGATGATGTTGACCTTGTGGTCACGCTTTAACGCTTTCATTTTTTTCTCGGTAGCCTTGTGCAACTCCTTGAACGGTGTGTTTGTCAAAGGGCATACAGCACCGGGTTCGAAACACGTCGGGCATCCGTGATAAAAACACCCCTGAAATTCCCAGACGAATGGTTTGCCACCGATTATAGCAAACCCATCCACAAAGTATGCCCCCATCTGTTTTTCGCCTTTGTTTAAAGCATGCTGAATGAAAATACCACGACGATGCGACTCCCATTCTAACCATTGGATGCTGGTGTGTGAGTATTTTTTACACAACCCTCGGTAGTTATCCGGGGAAGGTATGGTTAGAGAACGCGGCTCGAGGAAATTAGTCACAAACACCTTCATGCAGGCCGAGGCTATGGTGATACGGGAGAAGGGGTCAACACCCGTCTCGCTCGTAAACTCGGCTCTAAATTTGATGCAACCCTCACGAAGAACATTGACGTCGTTTTTACAGTAGTGTACCGCTTGTTTTTGAAAATCAAAGACCTCGCTTTTCTCATTTTGATACCACGTCTCAAACTTGGTGCGTTCAACAGGTGTCATGCGTTCTACACCGTAATTGCTGATTGCGGGGTATTTTCCGACATAATTTAAATGTTCCTCCGAACTAAATTTGTGAGGAAAATACCCCTTGGACCAGCAATCACCGAGTCCTAACGCTTTTGGCATAGCGCTAAGCGGCATGGTAAGGAAGGAAAGCGAGTCAATGTATTTTTGCAAAAAATCAGGGTCTTTAAAACAGAGAACTTTACTCCCCTGCATGATAATTAAGGGTGCTATACCCAGCCGTACCATGCCTCTCAGAATCAAGTAACCGTCAAATCCTCTCGAATTGTGGGCTATAAATGTAGATTTAAGATAACGAGGTTTCCTGAAATGATTGAGGAAAACTGTAACACAATCCAGTCCAAAAGCACACCACTCTTCTCCTTGCAGCGTCTTGGTACAGACTAGAAAGGGAATGTGAGTGTGATTGTCATCGACAAACGTCTCAAAATCATAGAATATGATATTATCATTGTGGTTTACTTCACGTGGTTGGGGTTGTATATAGCAAAGATGTCGTGTTTCAGGTGTCTCTGAGTCACTGCGAGGTAGCTCTTCTTTACATATTTGACATTTTAACTTAGGGCACGTGTGTTTAGCGATACCTGTAGCCACAGGTACATCGTAAAATAGGTTGCATTTAAGGCATTTCTTTCGCCGATCGCAGTTGCTGACGAGTTTTTCCATAACCCGGTGTTTTACCCTGTGTCTGAGGAGACATGCAGGAGAACGACACCACATGTTGCAATCCCTGCAAAGCACAGTTTTCCCCTCTATTTTTACACACCCGTTTTGTGTACAGACCAAGCAATAGCCGTCGCATTTGTGTCTGTCGGGTTTGTCGTACCCTTGGTAACAGTAGTGACAAACGTGCGGTTTTGACAAAAAACCTTTAATGTTAATGATACCGCTGTAATGATTCTGAGATAAATACAGATACAACGGATTTTCTGATTTGGGGTAATCCGTCTCGAACCGTGAGAGGGGTCGTTGGCCCTCTTCTCTGTACAGTATGACAATTTTACGACGTACCACTTTTTCAAATTCACGAATATGACTGAAAGTGACGGAAGTCTGTTCGTCTAAGCCCGCTTTTCTCTGTATTTTTTCAGCCTCCGCCACAGCCTGGCTATCTGTAAATTCAGGATGTAACAGACTTGCTAGGCTAATGGCAAAACATAGTTGATTATTCGAGTTTAATGGATTGTAAAGATAACGAGCTTTTTTTCTGCGGATTTCATGTTCCAAAAGGGTTTCGATTTTTCTTCTTACACCACCTCGAGGGTTATGTATCACCTGGACCATCACCTGTATTTCTTCATCGTTCAATATTTCAACGTTTGATTGTACCAACAGATCTAACACATCTTGAAAAGCATTCATCACAGCCCCGGCATCGTTTCGAAATGTAAATGAAGTGTGTTGATTTGCACTTTCACCGGATAACTCCAATTGAATGATATCGTCGGGTCTAGCTTCCTTAGTTACCATCTGTGTCAGCTTTTTAAGGCTCCCCAAGACTCCGCGGTAAAATGTGGCGTAATCTGTTACATCGTTGTTTTGAGGAAAAGTTAAAACGCTGGATAGTTGTATATTGTTGAATGTTTCCCTCCTCAAGACATTTACCCCATCACCCCTCTGGGTCTCATTTGAAATTGATTGGTCAGCCGTTGACGGTTGGTTCTGCATGACCCCCACCACCTCCGAAAAATCCAAACATTCCCCCGAGGGTGTCGCCCCTCCCAACACCTCGTGATGCTGTGTAGAGGCTTGTGTGTTTGTGTTTGAATTTAACACATTAATATCATCTTGCAAAGACGGATCATCGTTTGGTTCCCATTCTATCTGGTTGTTTGGATCTAAATGATGATTACAAACGTCTTCATCTTCTTCAATAACTACATCTAATTCAGATGGAACTACACCCATTATATTTCTCTAAAGAAAAAAAAGAAAAAATAATTCGAATGGAACAGATATAACAAACCAGTATGTATCAAATCATGTCTGCCATCTTCATGAGAGTGCGAGCCAGTATACGATAGTACTGTTTCAGCCTTCTTC